>NW_017971529.1:0-269776 GCF_001883845.1 Diplodia corticola
TCCCTCTCTCCCTTTCTCCCTCTCTCCCTCTCTCCCTCCTCCTCCTCCTCCTGCTCCTCCTCCTCCCCTCCATTCTATGCCGCCGCAACAAACTCCCGACCCAAACCCATGTAATTCCAGCAGACTACGCCAAAGAAAAAAAGCAATCGATCAGCACACGTCCTCAATCTCATTTCCCTCTCCGCAAAAAAAAGACAGGGAAGGAAGGCAAAAAAAAAGAAAAAGAAAAAAAAAAGAGGGAGGGGGCGGCAACCACTCACTCTGACGGCCCAGGTCCCGGCCGAAGTAGCTCTCGAGCAGGTGCTCGCCGTCGCTGGTGCCCTCCTGCGGGTCGTAGACGACGGCCTTGGTGGCGACGGCGAGGCCGATCATGGGCGGGATCTCGCCGAGCTCCTTCCATGGTGATGATGATGATGATGACCCGTTGGCCCCGATTTTGGGTGGTTCGTCGGCGGCATGAGTCGCGCCCACGCCGCTAGTAGCAGTGCTGTCCATGAGCATTTGCGCGTGCACGTTCTGCGCTACGTACTGGCCCATGTGCATGGCGGCGCCGCAGCGCTTGATGCCGGACCACCGCACGATGTCGCCGGCGGCGTAGTGGTGCGAGGCGTTGGGGACGGTGTCGGGGAAGCGGAGGCTGTTGTTGTGGTGAGTGGGGGGGTTGAAGTTAGCCAGGAGGGTGGTTCTGGAATCTGGGGGCTTTTTTATTTCCTTTTTTTTTTGCTGTATTCAGAGAAAGGGGGGAGGAGGAACGAAAAAGGTTCAAAGAGGGTGTGGTGCATGCACGTACGAGGCTTGGATCTTGACGTAGCCCTCGTCGTCCAGGATGGCCTTTGGCAGGAAGGACGAGGTCGGGACGCTCTTGGAGATGGCGTTGACGACCTGGCCGGCGATCAGGCTCGAGCCGTCGGACAGGGTCAGTTTGAAGTGGGACGCGCCGCCGTCGACGGGGGCGGTGTCGAGCACCCTGCGGCCCAGGACGGTCTCGACGCCGGCCTCGCGCAGCACGGCGAGGGCGCGGTCCCGGAAGTCGTCGGGCAGCGGCTCCGACGAGAGCAGCTTGTCCCGCGAGTGGATCAGCGTGACCTTTTGCGTCGGGTGGACCAGCTTCAGCTCCGCCGCCATTTCGACGCCCACGGCGCCTGGTGTTGGGTAATCGCGTCAGTTAATTTCCTCATCCTCTTTTTTTTTTTTTTTTTTTTTGGCTCGAGTCAAGATTCACGGTACTTACCTCCGCCGATGACGACGATGCCCTCTTTGGCATCTTTGATCCGCTGGATGTGGGCGCCGACCTCGGCCAGATACGAGGCCTTGTCCAACGACTGCGGCACGACGGGCCAGGCGCGCCGGAGCCCGGACCCGACGATGAGGAAATCGTAGGCTTCTTCGACGGGCGCCTCGTGCGGCGACGACGCCGTGGCCTTGGCGACGACGGCCGTCTTCTTGGCGCAGTCGACGGATACGACGCGGCCGTGCAGGTGGCGCACGCCGGGTGCCTTGAGCGCGGGCACGTCGTCGAATTTTGTCCACGCCTTGGGGGCATACTCGTCCGAGGCGTGGGCGAGGGGGGTTGAGATCAGGTGCACTGGCTTCGGTGTCAGCCAAAGGGAAGGGAGGGGATTGAAAGCGGTGGGGGCGTACGGAATCCATCGCGCTCGTCGACGACGGTGATCTCAACGGGGATCTTCTCGGTGGGAGCTGGCGTGTCTGGGAGGAAACGCGGCGGCTTGCCGTGGCACAGGTCGAGCAGGTTGAGCGAGGCCGAAAGACCGGCGTAGGAGCCACCAACGACCAAGACCTTGAAAGGCTTGCGAGCGGTCCCGTTCGTGCTGGTGCTGGATGGCATTGTTTTGGTCAGTGGAAGGAGCAGGTGATTTTCCCAGACGGCGCAGAGGCACGTACCGACGGCGGCTAGATATTGTCCAAGACGCGGCTCCCAGCAGGGGTGCGGTCGGCGGCTTGCGCAGCAGGGCTTGGTGGTGGAAGGAGCGCGAGTATACCGATATCGGGTTGGAGCGCGAGAGTTGCACGGGGGAGAGTTGCACGGGGGCCGGGCTGCGGCGGGCGATGGGGGGAGGCTCGGCTGGGAGTACCAATAAAGTTATCAGATGGAGCTGTTGCGGCTAATAATCTGATGGAATCGGATCATCGGGTGGGGCCTCTCACCGTGCGTCGGCTGCGCATGAGGAATCCTGAGCGCGAAACGGAAGCTCCGGTGTGGGGGCATCTCGCTTGGAAGCCTTGGGAGGCCGGCCTGCGCGATACGAGGCGGATGGACAGCGCGCGAGCAGGACTCGACTGTCTTATTTATGGTCAGATGCACGCCGCTGTCGGAGTCTTCGCGCCATTGTTTTATGTAAATCGCTGCTCTGCCTGTGTACGTAGTCTGCCCATCCGAACCATCTCCGACGTCTAGGAGCTGCTTCCGGAAAGTGCATCAAACCTCGCCTCTCTATCCCAAACCCTGGCACCGTCCGACCTCCGTCTGAAGTACAGGATCCGGTGCTGCGGAATGAACTCCTCGTCCGTCTGCTCCACTTTCCAGCGATCCAAAGGAATCTCCCGCGTCCCCAGGAACCGATCTACGTAGCCTACCACGTAGTCGGCGCTGTGGAGATTCGCATCCCAGCGCAGTCGGTGGAGGATGTCAGTTGCCGGCCGGAGCTTCTTGCCGACCCTCGATGCGCCGTCGGCCTGGGGTACGGCAGCCGATGACGCTGTCTCGGCCAGCTCGTCCAGCTCGTCGACCTGATCATCCTCTTCGTCCTCCTCCTCATCCTCAAACTCCCAGCTCTCCTCCAGGTCATTGCCCCAATCATTGCGATCCACAACCAACTCTTCAAGCTTCCCTCGTCCGACGTGCTTGACCTCGACCCACGCCGAAGCCGGGTCAAAAAAGCCTTCGTTCCCGCGGATCTGCTCCGAAAACCGTTCCAGCGCACTGTCGAGCTTGCTCTGCGCCAACTTGCGGTCGCCATCGTCCAGCTTCCCGCTCGCTTCGCCATGTTGCCGCTTCTCGAGGCCAACCAGGTAGCATCCGTAATGGTCTCCTTCCTCGTTGCCCGAAGCCCTCGTGAACCGCATCGGCCACATCCGCGCGTGGATTTCGGGAACTTTTCTGTTGAGATCTGCGGAAACGCGCGCCCCGTCAGCAAATCCGTAAGAACGGAATAAAAGAGAGAGAGAGAGAGAGAGAGAGAAAAAGAGAGAGAGCATTAACGCACCAACAAGCATCGAAGGACAACGACTCTCAACCCACCCAACCAGCTGCCTCCCCTTGACCGAGCTCTTCCCCCAGTACTGAACGTCAACGCGGACGTAGCTCTTGTACGCAGCCAAGAACTCGCCGGCCGCATCATCCGGCCCCGCACCAACAACATCCCCCCACGATGAGAGTGATGCCCCCACCACCATCCCCGCCGCGCGCCGCAACTCGTCCGCCACCACCGCCACCGCCGGCGCCGTCGCCGCCCTCGCGACGTTGACCCGAGGCGCGTGGTAGCCCAGCACCACCATCGGCTCTGCGTGATCGCCGCCCGCCGCTCGCCGCCGATACGACGTATTGGAATGCGTCGCCGCGCGCCGCGCGACGATCAGCGGATCCTCGACGACGTCTTTGGCCCAGTCGAAGCGGGCGTAGTGGTGGAAGAAGGTGCAGACGAGGTGGGCGGGGGTGAGTACGTTGATGTCGTCGACGTCGTCATCGTCGTCGTCGTGGTACGAGAGCAGCTTCGCGACGCGGTCGAGCATCAGGGCGATGTGCGTGCCGCTGAGGTAGCCGAAGCGCGCGGCGTAGATGCCGCGGCGCGTCGCCCACGCGACGAGGAAGCGGTACGCGGTGCGGAAGGCGGCGACGTCCGGAGTGGTCTGGAGGAGGTGCGCGAGGTCGCGGATCGCTTTGAGCTTGGAGAGCGTCTGGAGGGGGAGCGAGAAGAGCGGGTCGTTTGCTGGGAGGGAGAGCGGGGCTGGCCAGCTGGAATGGGGGGAAGGGGGAGTCCTGTTAGCTTGGGATGACTTTCCTGGGGATTTGTTTTCTTTTTTTTTTTTTTGAGATGAGACAGACTTACCTGTTTGCGATGTTTGCGGAGGGACAGTACTGAAGATCGAGCTTGATGCCTTGGATGTCGAGCTCGAGCATCGTTCCGGAATGGGCTTCGACCTTTCGGAGGATGCGCACGCCTTGCGTGGCGGCTTTCCGGAGGTTCTTGATCGCCAGGGTGAAGAATATTTTCGAGCTGACGGAGCTGATACAAAGACAGTCAATGTCCGATGCGACGTTCCAGGCGCCCAGGCCGTAGGAGCCAACAGGAACAACTATCAGAGGAATCTTGCTGCCGGCTGCGGAGATTTGCTGAAGCGTGGATCTCAAGAGAGAAAAAACCTCTCGTCGTTTGAGCGTGTCAGCTTCGGTTGGAAACCCCGAGTGATTCTTGACGAAGCTCTGCAGGGATGCAGAGTCGAGTCCAGCAGGAGGGACGACGGCAGAGATGCTTTCAACCTCCACATTCGCTAAAGCAGGTGATGTTGTGACTTTCAAGGTCGCTCGAATCCCCCAATGATCACTTCCGCACCGCTGCTCCTCTAATCCCGGACGCCCAAACATGTTGAAGTTGGCAACTTCCAGGGCTTCCTCCCCCTTGATCAGAATCCTGTCATATCGCTGAGGCCGGTGAGTCAGGCCGTGGCCGACGATTTCAGCAGCTAGTGGGTTTTTCCCTGGATCGAACGTTGCACCTCGCTCTCCCTCGGCAATGTCGTCGTCATCACCATCTACATTCTCAGGGCAATGGTGCGGCCGAGAAACTGCCCAAGCGTCCAGCAGGCCTGATTCCTCGAGAAGCTGTTCCAAACCGGCCAGTGTCCGGACCGTCTCAGCGGAAACAGACTGGGTCTTGATGGCGTCTTCGATTGTACGCGTAGAGGTTGCTACGTTGAAGTCTCCCGCGACAATCCACGGGCAGTCTGCGTATGTTCCGGAGAGATGGTTCATGAGAGAACGGAGTTGGCTCTTCTTGGCAGCCACGGAGCCATCGGTGAGGCCGCAGGTCAGGTGTATGCCAGCAATGACCAAGGGCTGGAACGCGCCGGATTGAACCACCTTACCGACGCTTTTCATTTTGACAATGACAGCACCCTTGTGGCGGCGTTCAAAAGTCACCATCTCCCAGTCGAAGGCCCAGCGTGATAGGACGACGATGTTGCGTAGACTCAACAGGGGCCCGATGTCTCCTTGATCGGGTGGGGCGTGAGACACGTATGGCCACAAGCTACGGACTTCTTCGTCTTGGAGGAGATGGCTTAGAAAGTCGTCCGAGACCTCCTGTAGAACAAGCACATCGGCTCGCGCGGATTCCGAAAGCAGAGTTTGGACCAGGATTCCAAATCTCTCGTAGGCGGGCGGGTAGATGGAGTCTACCAAAACGTTGTAACTGGATATTCTGAAGGAAGCGGGCATCATCTGCGGAGCTTCTACTGTCGTACACGGGATCCAAGAAGCTGTAAGTGAGTCGAAGCGGTATGTTGTCTCATTTGAAACATTGGAAGCTTGGTTCGGTGAGGCTAAAGGTCGCGATATGGAAAGACCTTGGACAGGATACTGAGCGGTGGAGATGGGGATGGTTGCCGAGACCCTCATTACATCGTCGTCTCCGCGAACCAAGATAGCCAATTCCTCCAAAGGCCATTCGATGGCTGGTAATAAACGTGCCTTGGCTCTCAGAGAATCCCGCAACTCATCGTTACTGGCTTGTCCGACGGTCAAATGCGGGGTATACTGAGGAGGGGCACTTTGAGAAAAGAGACTAAACAGTTTGTGGTGGAGTGTGCGGAGGGAGTCGTCCTCCTTGGGGCAGATATAAATGGTATTGGAGTGCTTGTGGGCGAAGTAACCTGTGTCGTCCAGCTTCAACGACGTGGCTCCGCTGGCATGGAGCCCGTCCAAAGCTGAGCGCAAAAGGGAGATGGCGCTTGGCACAGAATCAGGATGCACAAAAGGATAGAGGAGATTGATGTGAGCGGGCCACTTCTGAGAAGCCTTGTCGTAGGCGGCGCGCAAAGTGTTGACATGTTGCACGAGATGTGCAGGCGGGAGGATTGCCAAAGCGGTTTGGTAAGAGGTAAGGTCAGCCATGGTTGAGAAAGCAAGGAAGAAGAAGGGTTCGATGGGTTCCTGGGTCGGCCATGGTGATGCGACTGCAGAAACATATACGAGTCGAGAGCATGGCGCAGCTGTGGCTTTGGGCGCAAGACGGGCCATTCCCAGGTGAGTCAGGGCGGGCTGCCGAAAGGGGAATGGTCGCACTCGACACCGGGACACCGCATTACCCGAAACGGCATTGCAGCCTACAAACAAGCTAGCCTGGCCTCTCATTGGCTGCTTAACCAACACCAAGTCATGCAAATTCATCAACTCACGCGCGCTGCCTGATGAGCCTAGGACGCCTGCCTTAGAGACTTCCTCTTGGCCGGTGCGTCGTTGGTCTGCAGGGGGGAGTGCCACAGGCCGCTGCACTGCGGGACATAACAGGGCATTGTAGGACGTAGATATAGTTCTACTATAAGATGTACATGAGGGCGTGAAGGCTCATCACGGTATTGAGTTTTTGCTAACTCTTCGGCCGCGATGCCCTATTAGGTGCTTCCTCGACATCTGTAGTAGCATATAAGCCTACTAGCTCATTATTGCCACTTTTCTATATATGCATCTTGGGCACCCTTGATGACTGCTCTCTTATGTAAAGTCCGCGTCTCAGCTTCTGCTACCTCCCGAGTCGCCGCTTGTGCAGGAAGTGTCCGGACCGTAGGTTGCACAGTTGAATAGTGGGACCGTCTAACACCAGGTATAGTCGCCACTGGCCCCAACTTGATCAATATTGGCGGGGGCCATGGCGAACTTACCGAGCAGGAGAGACGGGCTGAACGCGCTCTTTTCATTTCGTCAGGCGTCCTGCACATTGACATGCCGACTGGCAGACCATTACGTGTGCTCGCACGAAATCGAAATGGACCCCGGATTTCTCGCAATGAAAAGAACACCCTGCTGATCTCGGATCCCCAACTCCATGCTTGTTTCATCACCAACTCCCGACCTGGGGGCGAAGATGCAAAGTTCGGGTGATGTGCAAGACGTGCATGAAGGCTCTGACCGAAACATTGACGCAATCCGCCTGCAGAGCCAGACGGACGGGCTGTGCAGCGCTCGCAGCTGGCGTTTGATCAGCCCATATCTGACCGACATGAGTGAGCTGGCTGCCGTCTGTTGACAAAGCACTGCTGAGCTGGGGACTCGGAACAATCTCGACCGCCTTGTGATCAACTACACGGTTCTCATCCCGGGCGCAGCAACCATGGAGGTGAAAACAATTATAGATGGAGTGGGGCTTAGCGCTAGCAGCTTTGGTTGGAGGCAGTCCTTGGTGTACCGCCACAGACCCCGCACCAGTAGTCACCACGCTAGGGAGCACAGCATGCACATGCTCACACGTGCAGCCCAAGTGGTTACCCATGTGCAACTCTTGAGCGTGCGCGTCCGTGGATCTGAGCAACGTCAGAAAAGCAATGCGGCGAGTCTTGCAGTGTTGGTCTGACGAGAGTGTCGTCTTACCGCGAAGCTGCTTATTTCCCCGCGAACTTGGCTGTTTCGGAAGCTGTCTTGTCTCGGAGAGATACTTCCAAGCATCTCAGCTAAGCTACCCTACAAAGCTTGCGTGGCCGTGCAATTGAGGCTCCCAGCTCGCGTCATGGGGCTGGCGCACCACTAACTTCCCACTGGTCCTATCTTGGATTCGACAAGTTCGGGTCCCCAAAAATAGCCTGGAGATCTCCGTAGAGTGTTGTTATTCGCCAGATGTTACATCCCTGCTTGAGCCCGATGATACACTGTCTCGAACTGCAATATAAATCCAACTCGTGCCCATTGAATAGGAGGACCATCAACAGCAGCCAGTCTTCCCTTCAACAACCCGAGCCAAGTCATTCACCATCTCTAATCCTAATCCTCCAAAAGAAACCCCCCAGAATGCATTCCAACGCCCCAGTTGCTGCCCTTTTGGGATTCGCAGCTTCACTCGCCGCCGCCGCTCCGGCGAACACTCCGGTTGGGACTCCAGTCAACACTCCCAACTCCCAGTACTACTCGACTCCAGCCCCTAGTGGTGGCGACTATGGCAACAGCGACTACGGCTATGGCTCTGAGTCGGCGACTGGGAAGGTCATCACCGTCAGTTACGACGTCTCGCCCATTCCGACCGAAGTCCACCCCGACGGCGACAAGTTCCGGTTCCCGCTCTCCAACGACTTCCCCAACCCTGACCAGAAGGAGGTCGACGACATCCAGGAGATCGCCGGCGGCACTCTTCCCAACGGCGGCGGTGGCGACCCCCCAAGCGGCGACGCTCTCACGTCTCTCAGGCTCATCGCCTTCAACGAGATCTTCGAAGTGGCCTTCTTCACCGACCTGCTCAAGAACATCACCGAGAACGTGCATGGCTACCGGGTCGAGGATGCCACCAAGCTCAACATCGACATGGACGACCTCATCATCATCCTCGCCACGGTGCAGGCGCAGGAGGAGCTCCACGCGCTCAATGCCAACGGGGCGCTGCAGAAGTTCAACGCAGGCCCGATCCAGCCGTGCGAGTACGTGTTCGGGGTGGACAACCTGAAGGATGCCATCGCCACTGCTGCGACCTTCACCGACGTCGTCCTCGGCACGCTGCAGGATGTTGAAAACGACTTTGGGCTGAGCGGCGACATCGGATTGATCCGCGGGGTTGCATCGGTCATCGGGCAGGAGGGCGAGCAGAACGGCTTCTACCGCCTCTTCCAGGGCAAGCGGCCCTCGGCCGAGCCGTTCCTGACGGCCAGCACGCGCGAGTTTGCCTTCTCGGCGCTGAACCAGAACTTCGTGGTCGAGGGCACCTGCCCCAACATCGACACCATCGACCTCCCCATCTTCGAGCCGCTCAAGCTGATTGGGCAGCCGCAGCCCAAGGACAGCATCGTCACGTTCCAGATCCAGTGCAACGGCACCATCGACGAGGACGGGCTGTCGCTGGTCCTGATCAATGGCCAGAACCTGCCCATCATCGAGAAGCTCCAGAACGTCAAGAAGATGGACCACGACGTCATTCAGTTCGACGCCGCCTTCCCGTTCGATACCAACCTCCTGTTCGGGCTGACCATTGCGGTTGTCACCAACACGGACCAGGGTCTGACTGACGTCGACAAGGTTGCCGATGCAACCGTCTTTGGCCCCGCCCTGATCGAAGTGAACTAAGAAGACCATATCAAGGGACGCTAGCGCCCTGGCCACGGTCCTTGCCGGGTTGACAATGTGGAGAGCGCCAGCCGCAATCGCCGTGGCGTTTTCAGAGATGCTCTTATGACAGTGTGGGACATGCATGGCACTCCTTTTCTGCTTTCTCTTTTTGAGTTTTTGCCTTAGAGTTTGTGCATTTCGCCGCGTAAAGATAGTTATTATGGCTCACCATCCATCATCGAAACTTCACTTCGACTCTTGACCACCTGTGTTCCGAAATAGCCATATTGGCGCAAGTGACATAGGCTGTGATGTGTACTAACCACGGTAGGTGAGGTGATATCCAGGGAGCGGTCCGTCACGCTGGACACGCTGCAGCCGGGAACCATGGGGGTTTTTGTGATCGTTCATGTGGTCTTCTAAGCGCTGACGCGTCGCTAGGGTGCCATGTGAGGGCGGCCACGTCTTTGAGTCGCCGGGTCGGGTCGGGTCCCCGCGCGCCAACCACCAACCCCGCTTCTGCACCTCTGCCCATCCACAGCGGCAGCCATCATGGGGAGCGTCATCTCCGTCGTCCACGAGTCCTACAAGATCATCTCAGCCGCCATCAAGACTCTCCTCGCCCTCAATGCCGATTACCAGGAACTGCTTGCCCGCGCGGCCAAGCCCCCCGGCCTCCCAGCCTCAGCCCCAACACAGCCTTACTGGCTGCAGGATCCGCCCTTTCCAGAACTGGTAGACGCCAGGTCGGAGAAGCTTCCGGAGTCCGCCGATGTCGCCATAATTGGCAGCGGCATCACCGCCGCCGCCGTTGCCCGCGCCCTGCTACTTGAGGCTCAGCGCAAGAATGCTCCGCTGGAAAGAGTTGTTGTCCTGGAAGCACGCCAGCTGACCAGCGGCGCCACGGGCAGAAACGGCGGCCACATCAAGCCTTCGTCATATGCCGATTTTGCCCAATTGAGGAAGAAGTTTGGACCCGACCGTGCTGCTGCCATTGTCCGCTTCCAGCGCCAGCATCTCACCCACATCCCCCACCTCTGTCGCGCTGAGCGGTTTGACATTGCCGAATGCCGCCATGTTGAGACAGTCGACCTCTTCTTGGATACCGCCTCGTTCGAAAGGCGGTCAAAAGAAGTCGACGAGCTTAAGAACGCCGTGCCCGAAGCCGAGCACACCATCCGCGACAGTAAAGAAACCCAAAAGGTAAGCACCTCCCCCATCACAAATCAAAACAAAACAAAAAAAACCCAAAAACTGACCCGACCCCCACCAGGCCTTCCACACCTCCTCCCAAGTCGTCGGCTCCATCGCCTACCCCGCCGCCGCCCTCTGGCCCTACCGCTTCGTCGCCTCCGTCTGGCACTCCCTCCTCACCCAGTTCCCCTCCACCCTCTCCATCGAGACGAGCACCCCGGTCGAGCGCATCGCCTCCGCCGCGTCTGACAACCACCACCACCACCCTTTCCTGTGCCACACGCCCCGCGGCGTCGTCCGCGCCCGCCACGTCGTGCACGCCACCAACGCCTTCGCCAGCCACCTCGTCCCGGGCCTCCGCACCAAGATGACGGGCCTCCGCGCCCACATGTCCGCCCAGCGGCCCGGCACTGCTTTCGTATCAGACCCCGCCGGCGCGCGCTCGTGGGGCATCATGTACGGCGCCGGGTTCGACTACGTGACGCAGCGGCCCGCGGCGGCGGCGGCGACGACGACGACGACGACGACGAAGGCGGCGGGTCCTGGAACGTCGCCCTCCGATGATCTGGGTCAGCCGTCAGACGGAGGGGCAGAAGGAGGAGAAGCGCGAGCGGGAGGGGAGGAAGGCGGCGGCGGCGGCGACATCCTCCTCGGCGGCGGCTTCCTGCGCTCCCTCAAGCAGGGCCTCGACCAGACGGCCGTCTGGGACGACTCGCGCCTCGACGCCCTCACCGCCACGCACCTCAACGGCGTGCTGCCCGCCGTCTTCGGGCCGCGGCACTGGGGCCCCGACGCGCCCGGGGGCCGCCTCAAGAGCATGTGGTCCGGGACCATCTGCTTCACGGCCGACGCCGTGCCGTTTGTCGGCAGGGTGGATCCGCGCTTGACGGGGCGGAGTGTCGGTGTCGGGAAGGCGGATGCTGCTGAGCGGCGGGAGGGGGTGGTGGAGGCGGGGGTGGAGCCGGGGGAGTGGATCGCGGCGGGGTATCATGGCGATGGCATGATTTACGCGTGGCTGTGTGGCACCGCTGTCGGGTTGATGCTCGCGGGGTCAGAGGACGATGAGGGACTGCCCGACAGGCCGGGCTTGCCGGGAGGGAAGGTGGACGCGTGGCTGCCGAGGGAGCTGAGGATCAGTTATGATCGTGTCAAGGGGTTGAGTCTGGCTGATCTGGCGGATGAGATGGAGTAGGGGGCAGACCCTTTGCGCACGGGAGGATGATCTGCCGGCGCTGCATGTCTGTATCCTGTGCTTCAACGCATGATCGAGATCGTGGATGCGTGACAGCATCCGCTTGGAGAAGAAAGTAATCCTCTACTAGAGCACATTGCGCAGAAGAACGCCACGGCCAAAAAATAGAGTCGTACGTAAAAGGCCAAAGCAGCATCATCAACAGCCAACCGCCCCGGCCACCGCTAACCTCTCCTCCATCATGTCCGTCACATACGCTCTCCGTACGTAGAAGTTTATCAAAGCTGCTGAAGACTCGGTACCCCATATGGTCATCAGAAGGCCTATGCTGAGTAGGAAGGGGCCACCAACAACTCAGACAACTGTACGTCGACGAATGATTTTGATTCGATGAGGAGCTTGACATTGAAACAGAGTTGTTGAAATTTGTGCCCGCGGTGCTTTCTTTCACAGCGTGGTGTGGTCGAAGCGATTGCCCGGATGCAGACGTCGATTCGGACACCTTTCCTGCGTCTGCCGCTATAGAGAACATCTCGATACAAATGTAACATCTAACACGTTTCTTCATATACAGACAGTTGAAGTAAATAGCTGGACGCGAAAAAGAGGTCTCAGCTTGTTCAAATAAAGATAAACCCAGTATGTGCATTATCTACGTATACAAAACATGTACAGACTTAACTCTCTACCAGCTAGCTATCAGCTGAAACTCTAGAGCCCCCAAACACTTTGACGCGTCCGCAAGCTGATGGCGGGTGTTGCAAAGAGAACTCCGTTAAGCGCTGGTTGGATGTCGCTGCCGGGCGTGGGGATCCTTCGGGGGAAAAAATGGCCCGGTATTACTGGCCGCGTATGATGTTTAACATGACCAGAAAGTTGCTTTTTTTATCCTCTCTCTCACATGTTTCTTAATTTCAAACCAACCACAACCACCGCCAAGCTTTTGTTTTTGTTGTTCGTGGCTGCGATTCGCTGCGGGATTATTCCAACATGGAATCGTCTGAGGTCAGACGGACACACACACATACACACACACTCTCTCTCTCCGCCCCAAATTTCTCTCCTCACATCATCTCCAAACCTGATCTCATCCGCGTGTACTCTCAGAAGAGATTTTCCTTTGCAATTTAGCCCAGAGTTGATTCTGACCCTCTGCTGCCTTGCTGAGCACGAATGACGACGACTTGTACGCGCACGCGACCTTTTTTCCTCCTTCTCTTTTTCTCCATTTGCAGTGTGTCAGGGCACAAAGGAAGTAGGCAAGAGTCGACCTCTCTGCCAGAGAATCCGCTCACCTTCCTCACGGCTGGCTGGCATTTGACGTTCCTCTTTCGCTTCTATAAGCACACATCGCCCCCTTCCTCGCCGTGCTTGCCATGGCTGGGGAGAGAACGCTTTCACGACGATGGTATACAGATACTCTGATTTAGATTATTTTTAAGCCAAACACTATCAATCGGTAGCAAGAGTTGGCGTGGCTGGCCGTGCTTCATCTGTTCATCACGCTTTTCCTTCTCAAAACCTTTTTCCTCCACCAATGAGAACCAGAAAAGATAAAAGCAAAACTTTGGGGTATCAGGGAATCTGAGGGCAAGAGGCTAAGATATCTATACTTTACGGGCGTGATGGGGAAAGGGAGAGAATGAGAAAGAGAAAGAAAAAGAAAAAAGAAAAGAGAAAGAAGAAGAATGAAAAACAAATCAGCAAAATGCGGCAGTAGCAGCAGGATCCACCCACCCACCCACACTGCCTGCCAATACCAAACCACTTCTCGGGATGCAACTTCAGCCAGACAAGACCAGGCCGGCCACCAAAAAAGCCATTCAATCATCAATCCACCAACCAACCAACCAACCAACCCCCCATCTTTCTCCCCTCAACAATCCGCCAAAATCTCCCCAAGAAATCCCACCAACCAACCAAAACCCCTCCATCCCTAATACCAACCCGTCTCAAAATACTCGTCCTCCTCCTCATCGCCGTCGGTGGTGTCCTCCTCCTCCTCCTCGTCGTCGTCATCGACGTCAGAGCTCCACAAAGCCGCTGACTCCACCGCCGACGCCTTGGCGTTGCCGCTGACCCTCCTCCTCATCGGTCCTCTCGCCGGCACCGGCGCGCCCGAGACATGGTTCCAGACGAAGTAAGAAGGCGCGTCTGCGTCGGCATTGTCGGCAGCGCGGGGAGCAGGGGCACGTTGCTGGATGACGGGCGGGAAAGCTGGCTCGGCGTCGTTCGTGTGTCGGTTGAAGGCTTGGTCGATGCGCTGCAGGTGGGTGTCGACGTCGTCGGTGTTGTTGTTGTTGTTGTAGTCGTGGAACGGCGGCGGTGCTTGCGGTTGCTGCGTGTGCTCGTAGGTAGGCTGTGGGGCGGTGGTGTACTGGCCGTGGTGGGTGTAGTAGGGAGCGGAGTACTGCAGCTGGTCGTAGGCGTGGTCGAACGCCGCTTGTTGTTGCTGCTGCGGCGGGAAAGGCTGGCGACCAAACGACGATGCTGGGGGTTGTTGTGCCTCCTGCTGCTGCTGGAATTGGTACGTCTGATCCGAACCGCCGTAGGCTCCTCCCCTGGCTTTGAGACTCGCCACCTGTTGTAACTGCTGTTGAACCACTTCCCTGTGATTCTGGTATACCTCCTGTAGCTCGCGAGATTTGTCGACACAAAGTTGATTCCATAGAGCGCGCCTGGCTACCGGGGAGCTCACCCTGCCCTTCTCGTACGCCCTCTGAAGTTGCCTCAACCTGACGTCCTTCATGTACTCGAGCGGCTGCAGACGCTGCTCCCTCCTCTTCAGCAGGCGGTCGTCATCAGCTACCTGTTCTGCAAACCGCCTGCACCCCTTCAAGTCATGGTACTGCTTATAGCGCCGGATGGCCTCTTCGTTGTAGCACTCAACCAGGGTGTTTCCGTCGCGCGTGGCGCGCGTGTCCCTCAAGACGTGCACCTCTGATGGCCAGTCGGCGAATGCTTCCTGGGCAATGACCTCGTTCTCGAGCTCGATCGCTTCCATGCGCCTGTCGTAGTTCATTGAACGGTCCGTCCAATACTTCCAGGCCGGGCTTCGCTTCTTTTCTAGAGCGTCCAGCATCTCCATCTGCCATCCGCGTAGCAAGGGACCGGTGTGAGTGGAACTGCCTCCGAACTCCCAGCCAAAAGCCGGTGGCATGGCGGTGGGAGTGTCGGAAGGGGAGTCGACGTCAGGCCTGACCTTTATAGTCTCCGACGAACTGTTGCGGTAGTGACCGAGATTTTGGAAGCGCATGGTGGAGCTCCCATCAGGGATCGAAGTGGCATGGCTGTGCTGAGGATGGACTGACGGCTTGTTTAGCGAAGGCAGTTGATGCAAGGATTGTTGGCGTCTCGTGTTTTGAACGTCGGGGGCAAACTGGTACCCGTTTCTAGTGCCGCGCTGAGGGAGGTAGCTCTGAGTGTCGTATTGCGTATGCTGCTTCTGAAGAGGGGGCGTAGAATCCGGCAGATCGATGTGTCCGTGCTGCATGGTGCTCCTCATGAGCTCCGGAATTGGGGTATCTGAAGTACGACCACCAGTTAGAAATGGATCCAATCCATCCTTACCCATATCTTTCGCGTGCTCCTCTTGAGTCGGAGCGTTCTCGGTTTTGGTCCCTCTACGACGCTGCTCCTCCTCTTCTGACAGCACGACTGGCTCGCCGTCCGCCGGGCTCCACACCTCAAGCTGAACCTCGCCTTTGCAAAAGTACTCGCAGAAGGTATTCCAGTAGTTCAGGTCGACACCTTTACCCGTCAGCAGCGGGTACGCGCCGCCGCGTTGGAAACGCACGCACGTAAGACGCTGCCTTTCGTGGACGAGAACCGAGTTGATATCACCCGACATGCTAGTGGAAGTTTGTTCCACCCGGCCTTTGACTACGTCTACCTTGAGGCAGCAAGAGCGTTGGGGCGAGAAAGGCGCGTTTTCTTGGTCCTCAGCGAACCGCAGTACACTGTCGCTGGCACAGTGCCTCGTGTCCGCGTGCGCCCGGGCAGTCGTATTGTACTCGGCGTACGCCCGGGCATCCTTCAAGTGCACCCGGCCACTCTCATGCGTTGCCAGATTTTGGCGTACCTGGACGGTTTTGGGGGCCAACGGTGCGCGACCGGCGGCTGATCTGCCCTGGGGTTTGTTGCTCAGCTCTTCATTCGACGACACTTGGGTGCGAACGGGTCCGGAAACTTCCAAGAACCTTGATGTATGTGCCGAAGGCCAAGCCATAATCTGCCATGAGTGCTGGGCAGAATCTTCGCCCAGCAAGGGCGCCTCAACATCCAGATCCTGAACTGAACGTCTCCTTTTCGCCACGTGGACCCTCGTTCCGGTCTTTTGATCCTCAAAACTTTTTGAACCCTTGAAATTATATCCCACAAAGCGCTGCTCTTTTTCTCGAACGAACAAGACGGTCCAGACGGTGGGTTTTGCGGTAGAAGTCTCATGGAAGTTGGGGCCGCGATCGATAATGTTGAACAGGGCCAACCGCGCGTCTTCAGACTCGGGCAAAACTTCGATCTCAAACATTTTCAACGCGGCAACATCTTGATTTTCGGTGATTGTGAACAGCTTCACCGGCTTCTCCCTGAGCTCCGCAGGCACGTACGGTTCGACACAGGGAAGCGTCCTCGCGGTGATGGACTCGATCGGAATCTCTCGAGGCTGCAACAGGCACAAGCCTTCCCAGTTCTGGCGGCCGAAGCGGAACCACTGGTCGAAGATGTCTTCAAGATTCGGAACAACATTGCACTGCGTGGCGGGCGGGCAAGGCGATTGTGGCGGCGCAGGATACTGTTGCAGTGAGCTCTGCGTTGTGTTGTCGTCGTTAGTGGTAGCGCCAATGTGCTTCAACAGCATGTCGGACAGAACATTGTTTTGTACATTGTTGCGGTCATCCCCGCATGTTTCGCCCTCGGCGTCGATATCCCCTTTGTCCTTGTAGATGTGGAACTCACTGCTCGCGGCCCTTTGCGGGCTGGGCGCCACAGGAGTGAAATCATATCCAAGAGCTTGCGATTCTGCACTGACAGCTGAAGAGGAACCGCCCATATGAGAAGCTGTTTTGACCTCTTGGGTCGGTGCGGCGGGGAAAGTGAAGCCCAAAAGGTCCGGGTGATACTTGCGCTTGGTTGACTGAGTAGGCCCGACGTGGGCGGGGTCCTTCGAGGATGAGTCAACGTTGACCTGCGTCTTGAAGTTGGCCGACAGGTGAGGCAAGCTGTTTTTGGCTATGGGCTTGGCTGCGGACGTGGTTGCTTCGCGGAATCGGGGTGTAGGCTCATCCTTCCGGATGTGCTGGCCAACAATGTCAATATCGGCAGTTGGTGCCCACTCCGTCGATGCGGTGGTCGATGACAGCGATCGCGGGTGCTCTGAAAAGGCAGCAGCTACTGAAACAGTAGGTGACGAAACAATGTCAGCGCTCGGGACCGGTGGTGGTGCAAGGAATGGCTTGTTGACTTTGCCGTAGCCGAGGACGCCGTGCAAGATCATGGAGCGGCCGGCTACAGTCGGTCTATGATCTTTGATGCGCTTCCGTTCGATGGTGCGCAGCCGCTTCCAGTGTTGCTCATCGTGCATGGTGTCGTAGCTTCGTGTTGTAGCGCGTTAAAAGAGCGAAGACGGTGGATGCGCTGAAGAGCGGTAAGGTTTGCAGGCAAAAGAGGAAGAGGAGTGTCGCAAGAAAGGGTTGAAGTAAAGCGAAAAAAGTAGTATTATATAAAGGGCGTCTGTCAAAGTGCGCAGCCGAAGCAAAAGCCTGGTCCGTCGGCTTCACCTCACGTGCAAGGTCTTCAGATTCTCCGGGTTGCCCGCCGGGAAGGCAGTCACGAGGCAAGTAGCGTAGTATAGTGAGTGAAAAAGAACGAGCGGCAAGGTGCTTGAGGCTCTCATGCGCCCGTCGTTGGGCCCTGCCTCTTTGCGTCGTGTTTCCAGAAGGTCTGACCCTGGTCAGCTGTCCTCCGGCCGTTGGCCCAAGATGGTTTTACGTCGAAATCAATACGTGACTGCCTCAGTGCTAACACCACTTGCAAACACTTCCACTCTCACGACGGTGATAATCTCCGCAAACAGGTCTTGGCAAACGGGGAGTCACGCGGCATCGACTAGTACGGCGGTTGAGGTCATGATGTTGGACGTCAGCATTACTATTCATCACAGAGTATGGCGACCCTGACCGGCTGTACTTTCCGACAACATCTCCATGCACAATCATTACAACTCGGACTTGTCGCAGCCCCCGCTGCTGGCGTCGCCAACGGAGAACTTGTAGATGGCCTCCAACACGTAGGGCGGATCCTCGGGGCCGAAGATCTGCTTGCTGTCGCGCTGCCACTCTGGTTGGTTGATCCCGTCGATCCAGTCCTCCACTTCCATGACGACGCACCCGTACTGCTCGACAACGCGCGGGCGATCCGGGTCATCGAATAAGCCTTGGGTCTTCTTGAGTGTCAAGGTCCCTGCAGGAAAGTCAGTATCAGGCACCGACGCTACCTACACCATTGTTTGACTCTTACCGTTCTGGCCGCCGCACGAGTAAACCTGGAAAGCATCCTGGTCGGTGAAAACGTCTACCTTGATACCCGAGAAATCACTCGAGAGACTGGCCACGGGGCCCTTGGTCCGCCAGTCATAGGGGCCGTCCTGTGCACGGTTGACAATGTAGCACGTGTCATAACCGCTGCAGCCGGTGCCGCAATTGCCAACGATCTCGGGGTCATTGAAGCTCGCGCCAATTTGCTTGGGAGCGCTCCAGAAGTCGTTGACGGAACCCTTCTGGTTAGGCAGGATGGTGCCGTTGGGGATCAAGATGCCATCGGTGCCAATGCGCTGGCCGGAATAAGGGAGCGACAGGGTATGGTTGAGGGCGGTCGCCGTCTCGTTGTTTGCGAAGCCATCCAAATTCCAGTACGTCTGGAGTCGCGTCAGACAAAAAAAAAAATTGTCGGCACATGTCACAAAACTCACATGAGAACTCAGCATAATCGGCGTCTTCTTGGTCAGCGCCGTGGCGTACATCTTCAGGTGCCAAGCATAGGGAGTCAGAGTGTAGGTGATGTAGCTCTTGACGGCTCCAGGGAAACCTTGGTCTCCATCGGGATCGAGAAGAGAGAAGGTGATGGAGTTTTCGGTGTGGGCCTCGACGGTAAAGTTGCGCTGAGCACTGTTAGAGGATGCAGGCGGGCAAGGAGGCGAGGAAGCGAACGCACCCAGTCCCAGCCATCAGATCCGCCGTGCAGCGTGTCCAGACCGCCATTCTCGTTGGCGTCAACGTGGTAGGTTACGCCGTCGATCTCGAAGGTGCTGTTCTTGATGCGGTTTGCGTAGCGTCCTTGGGGTTGGTCAGCCACAGCCGCCATGCGCTTCCTCCCGCAAGGCTTGAAACATACCGGGCACGCCACCAAGATGCGGGTGCAGCTTATCGATGCCATAGTAGCTCGCATTGTCAAAGCCCAGCACGATGTCGCGCTCGACGCCATTGGTGTCGTTGATGAAGAGGTTGGAGATGGAGGCGCCGTAGGCAATGAAGTTGGCGCGGATGCCCTCAGCCGAGATCTCGTACTTGCCGTCGGCGTCCTGTGCGTGCGCGGCGGGGAGCAGCAGCGAGGCCGCGGCGGCGACGAAGGCGCGGGAGGCTACCATGTTGATGATGCGCGCTGATGAGATTAGGGCTCCAATGGCACCGGGGACGGACAGGGCGGAGGCGGGAGAGAGCACATTCCTGGGGAGCGGGCAGCGTGGGCCTTATAGGCAGAAGCTACCTGGGCGCACGCACGCGCATGACCGGCGAGTTGGTAAGACTCGAGCGCATTTCTGGGCCATTTCCGGGGACAAGGGAGGCCTGCTGCGGGGGGAACTGAATGAAGGCAGGAAGGATCATCAGGCACGGCCAGTGCGCTGGGATCAAGCTTTGGTGCAACCCTTGTCGGTGAGGCCAAAGACCGGTGGGCGCATGCGGCGCGAAGGATCCGGCGGGCGGAGGCTGTGGCAGATGAGGAGACGCGGCGCGGCACAGTCGATGTCATAATTCACTTGTTTGCTGTTTGTCTCCTGGGGGCCACTCTCCCACTGCGGGGGAAGCGGCGGGGGATGCGCCGCCAATTTCCGGCCACCCCAGATCCGCCGCCAGCGCGGTCATCATCAACCGGGAACGCTCGTGGCTCCTTTCTTTTTTTTTTCTTGATGGTCATTACTATTTCTTGTTTCGCATACAGACGAGATCGGTACGAGGCTAGTAGTAGAAGAGACGGCGGTGTTTGTTCCTCATACCTTGCCCCACGCTTGCCCCCAGAGCCGCACCTGCACTCACACACGGCGCGGCTTCCCCGCATCCCCAGGCCCTGTCATGCATGCAGGCAAACAACTCCGACCGGAACAGCTACTACCCCGAATCCTGCTGACGCAATGAATACCTATGGACCGACGCGTCGTGCTCTGGTTGCCTCGCTGCGTGCAACGTCACGCTGTGCATCCTGTGGCGCTGATTAACCGTTTGTCAAGTCGAGCACTTCGATCTCGCTCTGCCGCCACGCCCGCCGCCGCCTGCCATCCCTGCCTTCCGCAATTCTCCTGCTTTCCGTCATTTTCCTGCCTCCCGCGTCATGGCCCGACCCATCGCCAGTCATGTCCACCATGTCTACACTCAACGCGTCAACCAGCTTCCAGCTACCTTGGAGGCTCTCGCGCAATTTGATCGCTTGCTTTCTGCTTGGCTTTTCGCTCATCTGGCTTGGAATCACGTCCACGCCCACGTCCGGGCCCGAGTCTTGTCTAGCTGGGTCGCCGGGGTGGGGCGCTGAGCTCCGAGATACCCTTGCTCGTGCAGAATCCGTGCCGCCCTGCACCGAGACAAGCCCTGCCACGGTCGTTTCCTTGCGAAGTTGGCGTGGTGAGCGCCGTAGCCCCAAAGACATGTCAAGCGATACACCTTTCGATGTTCCTCTTGAAGACGACTGTTTTGTTTCATGCAAGGTGTCGTGCAGCGTTCCGACTGTTTTCAGCCGCCTGCTCCCGTTCCCGGTTGTGGCTTGAAGCGCCTTCTCGTCTGGACTTGTCGTTCTGTCGTGACTTGACCGTCGTGACGCCTCACTACTGAGCTCAGGAAGCTGCGACGGCATTCGGACTGAATTATTGCCATTTGACTGAATCCTTGTTTCGCAAACACGGGGAGATGAGCCACTGAGGTCTAGTGCTTCCACTTCATCAAGCCCGGAAATACCGTCCGTCACACCCCGGTCAGTCACTGCTGAAATAGGATCTCGACGAGCTCTTGAGGGAGAGACGGTCGTTGACACCCTGAAGGATTCCTCAAGTGTCGTTTGTCGCTTTGAAGGTGACACATCGTGTACCTCTTTCTGCTGCTGTCGCCGTTTTGACGGCGTGCTGGGGCCGCTGGCTTGTGAGCTCCCAGTTCCTGTTGCCTGTACAGCCTTCCGAGCTTTGGAAGATCTCCCTCGACTCAGCTCTCCTTCGCGGACCCGTTGAGAGGCAGTCGATTTGGAGACATCTCCCGCGACTGATAATGTCTGTGAAGTTTTGGGAATTGCTGTAGGTTCGCTTGGCTGCGTGTCTACGCAATGACTAGATGAGGTTCCAATCGTTTGCAGAGTACGAACCCGCTTAGTCACATTCGTGGACATGTAATGTGCATCCGCAGGTTGGCGCTGGGGCTCCGTTTCCTTGGTGAGCATGATTGGAGACGACGACAAAATCTCAATATGAACGGGTTCTTTCGCTGCCCGCGGAGGTGAACTAGGTGCTTTCGAAGGCTTCCGCGTTCGAGTCGATGAGGCCAGCGGCAAGTCACTGGGGATTTCTTCCACCTTCTCACAGTTCCTTGAAAGGTCCAGTCTCTCAATGGTGGGAGACCGACGCTTCGCCGGTGGGCGTGTAACACCGGGTTTGGAAATTTTAGCAAATCGATCCAAAGCTCCTCTCTGCATCCCACCGGTAGTGACTGGCTTAGTGGCGCGGGGTTTTGTGACCTTCGCTGGTCTTGGTGCAGTCTTCTTGCGCTGAGTCTCTTCCCAATCCTGCACTTTCAGTGGTGCGCCAACCTTGACAATGCTTTCAGGAATCCAAATCTTTTCCAGTTTAGTTGGGTCGTACAGATACGGTCCACGCTTCTTGGGCGCTTCGCCGTCCTCGTCCCCGGCAATTGCAAGATCTTCCTCTTCTTCGTCGTCGTCTTCGTCGGGCTCATCGTCCGGCTCTTCAGCATCCAAGTCAATATGTACAATACCAATCGGTGAAAATGCAACACGAAGCTCAGGCGTGTTGTCAGTAGAAGGATGCTGGCGCCTGCCATGGATGCTTGCCACCAGCGCTGCTTCCTCGGTTGCCACGACCTCAGGGTCTTCGGAAAGACCACCTTCAGTAGCAGCTTGTCCTCGCAGGCGCAAGTTTCGAATAAGGAGCGCCGGAGCAAGGTTGCGGATGAATTTCTTCGCTCCCGAAACCTTCACCCATTCAAAGGCGTCGCCAGTAAATGTCCGCAGCTCCGGGAAGTTCAGCTCTTGGTCCCAGCGGAGGTTTCTCTTCAGCCGTTCCAGAGCTTGGCCCGAGGAGACGGCAGGCTTTGTATAGTATGCAAGAATATCCGCGCGGGGGAACTCGTCCGGAATGGCAAGCGCCTTGTGTTTGCATCTGAAGAATTTGCTCTCGTTGGTGCGCAACTCATGGATGAGCGACTCGCGCCAGGCTTGCAAAGCAGAAGTGTCTTTCTTCGCAATGGCACACAGCCGACGGCCGAAACCAGCTCGAGCCGCCTCACACGCAAGCTTCGGGCCGCAGTTTGGAATCCCTTCAGGCAGGTAATCGCCTCCGCTCATGAGTGCGACAAGTATCATGCCCTCCCGGTCAAGCCCTGCAGGGCCAGCCTTCGTTTTGTCCGCATCATACAGATTGACATGAGTCGGCACCTTGCTCGACTTCTGTTCGGGCGACCAGTTCCGCAGGGTAACCCGGCTGCCGAACATGAGTGTGTCCACGTCCTCGCTCAACACAGCATCCACAAGCCCTTCTCGCTGTAGAAGCGCGCATTCGGCTTCGGCCTCGCCCGGGGCGATATGGAAGGGAAAGCCAAATTGTTTCAAGAGCTGCTTGGCGAGGAACTCGGGGATCGAGGCGACGTTGGGTCCGGTGCGCTTGTTGCGCTTGAACGGGGGCTTATTCGGGCCATCGAAAACGAAGAGAGGGTGGATAGAGTGCGTGAGGAGGCGCAACAGCCGGTAGTAGAAGGTGCGGAGCGCAGGGTTGGTGCCGCCTATGCCAAAGTCAGAGGGGGCCTGGAAGCAACCGTCGCGACGCACCTTTGCTGGACTGAATCTGGAACAGCCAGATAGAGGTGTCAATGGCAATGCGCAGGGGCCGTCCGGTCTCTTCGAACTTCTCGAGCGCAAGCTTGTGCAGGGCTATGCGCTCGCCGGGGCCGATCTCTTTGTAGATGCTGCAAAGCGGTTAGCGGTGGCGGGCAGGGCGGTGGAAGAGCGTGGCGGCTGACCCGTGAATGCCCATTGCTGTCGCATGGTGCAGCAATAGCGAGCAGAAGCAAAAGAATCAAGGCCAGCAAGATGGGCGGTGGCGAGGCAACAGCAGCAGTGGATTGCGGACTTGGGAGCGGAGGTGCGTGGCCCGTGCACGCCGGCCGGTTGCTGTAAACAAAGCAGCAGAGCAGATCAAAACACGCGAGAGCTCGCTCCCCACCCTGCTTCCCCGAGACACCACCACCACCGCTCCCACCAGGCTGCGCTGCCTCTCCCACCACGCAGCTCTGCCCGACGCTCTTCTCTTCAATTCTTCACCACGCTGCGGAGAAGGCACGTGGTACAATTATCCGGCCCTGCAGCTGTGCGTGAGCTTTGTTTCCTTTCCACCTGCTCTTCCTTGGCACAGAGCTTGTCCATTCTTCGTTCGCTGCAGACTTCCAACGGACTTGGCTGACAGCTGTTACTTCACACTATCAGAACGACGGAGCTCGCCAATCATGTCTTCTTCTCCGGATCCATTGACCTTCGTGACGTCGAGCTCGCCTTCCAAGAGCGCAGCCACCCGCCGTTCGGCCAAACGGGCAGCCCAGCCTTTGGCAAAGCTGTCCTCCAACGTCAAACGATCCGACCCTTTTCTCGAGCTTCCGGATATCGCAAATCTCTCGCCCTCCAAGTCCATCACCATGACCACCCCCAAAGCTGCCGGCTCGTCGCCCTGGCACATCAAGGTGACCGTCGAGGCCCAGCCGCAGGATGGCTTCTCGCAGGACGAGAATAGTCTGACCTCGCCCACCGGCGCTCGCCAAGCTCGCATTGCTACCACTACCACTACCGTTCCGTTGAACGATGTAGATGGCTCGTCGCCGGTCAAAAGACGGGGAAGGCCGAGGAAAGCGGACACGCCGCCCGCGGCACACAGGGTGGATGCTGAGGTCTCTCCGATAAAGAAGCGGGGAAGACCGAGGAAGTCGGACGCAGCCATCGCCAGCCAAACGGCTACCGTTCCGCTCAATGACGCCCGTGGCTCGTCGCCAGTCAGGAGGAAAGGCAGAGCGACAAAGGCTGAACCCACTCCAGTCCCTGGCAGAGCTAGGAACGGTACACCCGTGAGGAAGACTAGAAAATCGGTCACTAGGAGTCCCGATCAGAGCGAGACCGACTCGTCGCATAGCGATGCTTCATACTACCCCACCAAGCGCGGTGGCGCCCGTGGGGGAAGGAGCATGTCCAAGGATGTCCACGTCGCCGAGCCCATTCGCGCTACTGCCATGTATGGACCGAGGTCGCCCTATCAGTTGGATGGTGCGATGGACACCGGCTCCTCCGTGGGGCAAAAACGGCGATCGACGGCAGCTGGCTCTCAGCTCGAGGCTCAACCCGATGCGATTGAGGAGGAAGAAGCTGAAGACCTTGAACAGACACCAAAGGCAAGTTCGTCGAAAAAGGCTACCACCGATGAGGAAATGTGGCGATCCATGATTAGCCACCATGAATACGAAAGCGAGCAAACGGCCGAGGAAGAGGACGACTCGTCCGACAATGATCTCGACATTGTTATGCCTGACCACACCGTCGGCGAGACCACGATGCTTCACAGTGAAGAATTTAGCATGGTCTCCTTGTACTCTTTGCCCAGTATGCAGGCTGCGCGCAATGGCCTGTCGCCTAAAGATGCCCAACCAAATATTCCTAAGATTCCCTCTCTTCGAACAGATCCGATCCCGCAGGTCCGCAGAGAACGCCTCAGCAGACACGCCGTTACGTCCTCTGTCCCCGAATTCAATGACTCGGTCGCTTCCGTTTCGTACATGCCATCCTCGCCGCCGGAGCGATTTATCACGAGCACTCCTGCTGAAAACCAGAGTCTAAAGTCTCCGTCAGGGCCACCGGCTATTCAACAGGCGGAGATCTCACCGTCAAAGGCAGAGGCCCCTAAGCTGGTAAATGTTGTCAAGGCCGCTATTGCACTTCAAGGCGTTGTTAACGGTAATAATCGGGGTACACAGAATAGGAGACCGTCGGACGATATCAGAGAAGAAGCACAGCGTGCCAGACTCGACGACATGTTCAATCAGTTCCAAGCTGGAACAAGGAGAGAGCTGCAGGCCGGCTTGCGTCTTGGTGAACAACTCGCCGAGCGTGCCCGCTCGCGAAATACATCCTGCGAGACCGCTTCTGATGAACCAGAGCGGAATGCGAATGCTGAGCGGCTAGCAACGCCGGCCAGTACTGCCGCTTCAGATGGCGATGTCTTCGATGGTCCAAGCACCAACAGAAGCCCGAACCATGACTCGAGCAACCACCGCCTCCCCACACCGGACGAAAACGATTACGCCCTCCCATCTCCGCCGCCACCTCCATCTCAACTCCTGACTCAGCAACCGGATCCCGCTGTTGCCCCCGCTCCAGCTCAGCTCTTCAGCCCAGCTCGGAGCCAGGCAAGCCCGGATGCAGGGGACATGCAAGATGATGGTGCGAGAACCCCGCCATCTATCGGGAAAGAGAAAGGAGAAAAATCTACAAGCCATCAAGGCAGCGGACCACACCAAAAAACCCGCGAAGGTAATGGAAACCGTCGACAACGGCGCCGCCAGGGGGCTGCCCAGATGGCAGATGAACCCAGCCCAAGCCAGGTGATCGAGATTAGTTCCGATGGTAGTGAAAGTACCGACACCACTACGGAATCATCCGAGAATCCCTGGGATGGCGATATCTGGGAGGAAGAGGGGGGCGGCGCTCCCGAATCGCGATTCGCGAGGCGCGCGAGACGCGTTGCCGCGAAACGCTCTGGAGAGAAGACAGGCGATGTCGCTGGCCCATCCAACCCCCGCAGCGGCAATGCGAGCAGATCTTCTCAACCCCAGTCTTCGTCACCACCTTCAGATAGTACCCAAGCACCGGACGCTTCAAGTGCTGCCTCCAGGACCCGAAATACTGCAGGCCGCCGGTCTGCTCGGGCGCAGAGATCGAGCAGGCAGGAGTCTATTGAACCTACGACAACTTCGGAAGCTGCGGTTGAAGTCGAGAGCACAGAGGACACTGGTCTATTCTGGCAGCGTTCATCCGAATCACCAGCACCAAGGCCCACCCAACCCGAAAGCAAGAAGCTGGATCTATCTATGTTAATGGCTATAGACGACAGTCCGGCCAAGGAAGTCAAGGAACCAGTGCTGGCCACACCACCCAAACTTGAGCCTTTGAGATTACCCTACAACATTGGCACCGCCGCTCAAAACTCTCCGGTTCGAGGAAGCCCGCTGAAGCAGCAGGTCATATTCTCTTCACCATCTGCAGTCAACAGCAGCCCGTATCAGAGGATTGAGCACACCATTGCCAGCTCAGTACTGAACGATGGCGATACCATGATGATTGACGAGGAAGACATGACGTTGGAGACTAGGCAATGGGCGCAGGCACTCGGCAATCGCGCTTTCAACGGCCGACAACGCGTTATTCCTCCCAGCCCTGCTGTCTTTGCAGAAGAAGATCGGATGGTTCAGCGTCAAATAGAGAATGAGCTCACACCACGCAGTGCCCGCATCAAAAACCTCAATTTGTCGGGCGACGGAAAACGTCTGTTTGCGAACAATGACTCCGCCGTACAGTCTGAGACCTCGGTCCAGGAAGAGCAGTCATATCTCGTGCAGAAGCAATCCGAGCAGTCGGCTAAGAGATCTTCGCGTCTCAGTAGTCATTCTGCTCAGCGCTCATCCCATGCAGGCCAGAACACCGTGGCCGAAGACACCCACATGGAGAGGGAGCAGCCGGCCGAGCCTTCGATTCTTGGAAACCGCTCCCATATGACGGCCCTCAATCTCAACAGAGAGCGCAAGCCGTTGTTCGAGCAGAGGACGATTCTAGAACAGAAGCAGCGTGCGCCTCTCTTCGACCAAAAGCCGTTGTTCCAGTCTGCCGATATCGTTCCTGCTTCTGCCCCTAAGACAGCACCCCAAGAAGTGGCTCAGTCTGCAGGTCAACCCTCAACAGGCTTGTTCGGACGCCTATGGGGAGCTATCGCTACAACCAGCGAGCCCGAAGTTCCGCAGTTGCCCCCGCAGTTGCCTCTTCACCCTCTCGCACAACGCTACAAGCACCTTCCGCGGGTCGCACCGTGGACCAAGTCTCATTGGGACAGCCTTGACCGGATCTACCAGCGTTACAAGCGACACCCAGACGAGTTTTCTCCTCACGACCCCCTTCACAAGGCTCTCCTCGCGCAGAGACTCCGGTGGCAGCCCGACAGCTCGGAGACCAAGCCCGCCTCGGATTATGCGGGAGTGGAAATGCAGCGGTGGAACTACACGGTCAGAATCACGCCCGAGCTCCTCGTCTGCTGCACCATCTTCATGCAGCTCCTGACGCTCAGGGACGCGGCCGAGTACCGTCGCGTCACCGGCCAAGACATTGTGCACGGCAACTTCATGCAGAAGGACAAGGCCGGCGATCCGATCACGCTGAGGGACGTGATTGCGCGCATGTTCGCTGCCGTGGGCGGGGAGAGGATCCGCGCGGATGAGAAGAGGGGTGTCCGTATCAGGAGGGATTTGGATCAGTTCAAGTTGAGGTATCCGTGGGCGCCTGGTTGGTGGGACGATATGGGGAAGTATGTGCATGATTGAAGCGGGATGGACTCGGAGGGAAGGGATGGATGGTTATGATGTTCATGATGGCTGTTTTCTTCCCTCGTTTTCCTTTGTTTATTTTTGCTTGATGTGGTCAAGATGGTGGCGTACGTTCGAGATACCAATATCTGCGTGTTAGAGCCTTGTTATGCTTGGGTCTTAGGAGTAGGGCTTGATTATTTTCTGTCGAATTCATCTTTACCCTTATCCTCGGCGAAGCGCTTCTCGCTCCGATTGGTCACATAAGAGCTTGGCGAGATTCTCGCCCTTCTATTGGTTCAATCCGTTTTAAAGGTTAGGTGACTTAGGGTTTACGCGTCGACGCGTTCGCGTGCCTTCCTAACTCTTCGCTAGCTCTACAACACTTCTACGTAATCGACTAACGGCGAGCATTACCCTAGCAGCGAACAACGAATGTCTCTAGCGGCGAGCGGCGAGCACCTCCAGCGGCGGCGGCGAGCACCAGCGGTGAGCAACAAGCATCTCCAGCAGCAAACGGCAGGCGAACACCTCCAGCGGCGAGCGGCAAGCACCTTCGGCGGCGGCGGCGAGCACCTCCAGCTACGAACGGCGAGCACCTCCAACTACGCTTCGCTTCGCTGAGGAGGGTTCGCATGGATGACATCCTAATCATGCAACGAGATAAGGTGCTATGTACGTTGCGCATAGATGTAACAAGTGCGTTTATTTCGGTCTCATTCCGAGTTGCTCGAGCAAAAAGACAAGCTACTGTCCCTGTATTTACTAAAGAGCTACAGTAACTCAGCCGCAGATCTGCGCGGTCCCAGCAACCTGATTGGCCAATCTCACTCTATCGCTTCGGTACCTGCCAAGTCCACAGAGGCAAAGCCAAGGCACGATTCCCTCGTATTTTACCCGACCTCTCAGCTTTATTGGGCGCGGGATTCGCCTCGGGGTAACAGCGCTTAGGCTTGTTCGGGCCGTTTTACGATGCGGAGGGCATCGTGCACCACATCATCGTCAGAAAACAACCAATCTAAAGCCGGCTCCCGGTAAATCAGGGGCCATCTTAGGCCCCAAAACGGCTTGAGGCCCGCGCATTTATTAGACGTCTTCCCCGATGAGACGACGTTTCGGCGAATCCATAGCCGCGTGGCGTGGCGGGGAGCGGTGAACTGGGAACATGAGTGCACGCCACTTCTGCCGTCAACGTCTTTCTTTCGCATCACTGCAGCTTGAGACCATCTCTCGTCATCTTTGGCCTACGACGGAGATTCTGGCACGGCTCAGCGGTTGCGGTACCAGGTAGTACTGTACCTACTGGTGACCCGTCAACGACCTCCACCTTTGCGACTGTCCGGATTTGCTGGTCCCCCCGGATTGTTCGGCCCTGCAACGATGCTTGATATCATCGGTGCCGGTGAGAATGTCACGAGCTTCTCATGGGAGGCCCAGCCGCAGACTCGCGGCACGTTCGGCATTCTCTCGACGTGCTTCGTCACGCTGGCGCTGTGCACGTGGAAAATCGTGCATCTGAACCTGCCTGGCATCTGCCCGGACGACGATCTCGCCTGGTCGGACTGGTGGTCAGTGGACAGGACGGTGCGGCATAAACTTGTGCACATTTGCGGTGGCCATCAACTCGTGCGCCAGATCGGCTGGTTGGTCATCGGCCTGTTTGCACCCGAGTTGGTACTTGCTCCCTTCCTTGGTTCTCGTTGGACTGGACTGATGCGCCGGACAGATCGCGTTCGCCGCGTTCAAGCAATACTGGGATGCGAAACATCTGCAAAAGTATATGGAAGAAAATTACCTGGAACAAAACAAAGGACCCAGCTGGTGGCCGGCTATCCTGAGGCCAAGGGTATATTCCCCACAACAGTACCCGTGGTTGTTGCGTGGCGGTAGTTGACATGTTAGTTACAGGCCAGCCCGGTCGATGCCGAGTCCAACGACGAAGACAAACCTGTCTGGACCATGACCCACAGCTTTTACGCCGTCATGGGAGGCTTTACTTACACGCTCCGAGAAGGTTCAAGGGTGTATCTACCTGACGACCGCAATCGCGAACAGCTCACACTAAGGCATGAAGCCATCCGTTTCGTTGCGAAGTACGAGCCATCCATCATCCCAAAACTAACCGTCAATGCAATCCGAGACAAGAGCAAGGCGAGTGCTTTCGTGAAAGTCATAACCCTCTTTCAAGGTGAGGCGACTTCGACATCCTGTCACAGTATATCGGACTGACAAGCGGAACTCTTCGAAGCTATCTGGTTCAGCCTTCAGTGTATCGTGAGAATGCAGCAGGGTTTGTCCATATCTCTCCTCGAACTCACCACCTTCGCGCACTGCATTTGCGGCCTGCTGGTAGGAGCAGTCTGGCTGCAGAAGCCACTCGGTGTGCAAGAGCCGACTCCGCTGGAGATGCCAAAGTCAATCCGGCAACAGCACTGGCTCATGGCCATGCTATACACCCTCAGCAGCTTCGACCACAGAGAATCCGACGACGACCGGTACCGCAAGACGGCTAGATCGCACCACAAACCAATCGAGCGCACCAACGTGTACAACACGGATGCGTACAACAACGACAACAACGACCACGCGACCGCCAGCCAACTGGACCTATCCTCGCCAGCCGCGGCCGAAAAGTCGACGTCCCCTCGACCAGCAAGCAGCGCCAGCCAACCTCCACCCTCCTCTTCCTCCAAACGCCACAGCCGTCTCCTCCCAAAACTCAACCCCGCCCGCGCCGCCGCCTCGGCCATCCTCCACGCCCAAAAGGTCTCCTCGCCCCCCAACAACAACCATGCCGTCGACACCGACCCCAACACCGACCCCGCCGCCACCGCCGCCCTCCGCCGCTACACGATGCGCACCCGCCTGGCGCAAAAGGGCTGGACGCACTACATCCTCGCGCCGGCGGCGGCCAACACAGACGTGCTGTCGGACCCGCTCTCGCGCAACGGGCCGGCGCTGCAGCGGCGCGTGCGACGCGACCTGCGCGACGCGCTCGCGGACCGCGTGCCCAACTTCCCGCGGCGCAGCCACCTGCGGCGCGGGGTGACGCTGCGCACGCACCTCGCGGTGACGCTGACGGGCTGCGCGTACGGGGCGCTGCACCTGCTCGCGTGGGACGCGCCGTTCGCGACGCGCGCCGAGGCGGTGCTGTGGCGGCTCGCGGCGCTGAGCCTCGCCGCGAGCGGGCTGCTCGTGCCCGTCGCGCGCGTCGAGGGGTGGATGAGCGACGCGGTGAGGCCGTTTTTGCTGGATCGCGACGGCGAGGGCGACGAGGAGGAGGCGAGGCGGTTGGCGGAGCTGGGCGTCGTCGGGTTCGTGAGGAGCTATGAGAGGCCGCATGCGGATCCGGTGGCGCCGAGGCCGGGGGTGTTGGGGGTGGTGGAGGAAGGGTTGGCGGAGGCCGGGGTGGGATCACTGGGGGGGAGATCGGGCGAGGAGGAGAAGGGGGAGGTGGTGGGTCACGATGCGAGGTCGGTGGTGTCGTCGTACGACGGGTGGAGGCATTTCCGCGACCTGGTGTTCAAGGCCGGGTTGGGTTGGGCGGTGGAGGTGCTGAGGGTGTGCAGGTTGGTGGTGCTGGTGGTGGTCGGAGCCGTGTACATCGGGCTGCGCGTCTTCATCTTTGTGGAGTGCTTGATCAACGTGGGCAATCTGCCGTCGTCGGCGTACAAGGTTGTGCAGTGGTCGCAGTACGTGCCGCACATCAGCTAGAGAGCAATGAATGGAAGAACAAAGGCCGGGGCGTTGTTCGGCACAGGGCGAGTTTTCTGCCCGAAGCGGCTAGCGCCAGCGTGGTGGATGACGTGTGGTCACCCCCCGGTCTCCATCACTTCTTTCTGCCTGCCAGGCACCCAGGGTCTCACCCAGCAAACAAAACATTGACTTCGACTTCGCATACTGTAGAGCTATACTCCACGTCCAGCCCGATGGCTCCCACGACACGGAGCAAGAGCAGGAAGGCCGCGGTGGCCGGCTTTCCGGACCCCACGCAACCTACCAACACCTCGCGCATGCATGAGCTGCGCCCGCTCGAGATGCGGAACCCGGCTCAGTTTGACCCCGTTCCGCCAAAGTACACGATTGACCTGTCGCGCCCGCCCAGGGAGCGCTACAACGAAGTCGTGGCCGACTTCAAGCCTCAGCTTACCAAGCTGACCGGCCTCTTCGACGAGGTCCTCATCATGACCGGCCTCCCCGTCAAAGCAACGACGCGCTTCGCCCGCCTGTTCCTGCGCCGCGTGCGCAGCAAGGAAGAGACCGAGGAGCTGCGGGGGATCAGCAAAGCCAGCGGCGTGCCCATGCACCTGCTCGTCTCCTTCAACAGCCTCCTCGACCTCTTCATGGGCTGCACCAGCGGCGGCGCCCGCGTCCGCACCGGCGACAGCTCCACCACCATGCACCACTTCCGCACCTTGGACTGGGAGATGGACGTGCTGCGCCGCGTCGTCGTGCAGCTCGAGTTCGTCGACCGGCCGCACGGCGCCGTCGTCGCCCGCTCCGTCACCTACGTCGGCTACGTCGGCGTGCTGACGGGCGTGCGGCGCGGGCTCAGCGCCTCCCTCAACTTCCGCCCCTACCACAACGACGACCTGTCCGGCTCCGCCAACGTGAAGTTCTACTCGAACCTGCTGCTGATGCTGCTCGGCTTCCGGCCCTCGATATCCTCCCGGCTGCGAGAGCTCGTGATTCCTCGTGTGGGTCCGCGGCGGCGCAGAGATCCCGATCGAAAGGGGCTCTGGGACTTGGCCACCGTCAAGGAACGCTTCCCCGCGCTGCCCACGACCGCTGCCTATTTGATTTTCAGCGATGGCTATGAGACCGCCGTGCTCGAGAAGGATCGCGTCACCGCCACTGTGCGCTCGTCCAGCTCCTTCATCGCCATCACGAACTGTGACGTAGACGCCACAGACAGTTCCGACAAAGCCGCCAAGAAGCCGAGGGCGAAGCTTGATCTCCTCAAGGACCTGATCGAAGAGGCCGAGGACAGGCGAGTGCGCTTGGAGACGTGCTGGAACTCGGCCAAGGAACGGTGCAGGAGAAGAGGCATCCGTGAATGTTCTGTTCCTCCCGAAGACGTCGTGAAGTGGGTGCAGAGGTATCCGACGACTAACGAGACCACACATTACGCGGTCGTCATGGATCCAAAGGCGGGCGAGGTCGTGTGGGCGAAACGATGGCTGGAAGGCGAAGCCACGCAGTCCGGGCTTGATTCGTGGGATCAGGGTTGGACATGCATATAGGCGTTGGAAATGACTGACTACTTTTTAATTTATAATCCTCATAGATCCCCCAATTAATGTTGGTCACCATCCATCCACTCGACCTTTTCCTTCAGATTCCCGCGACATGCAATCCACGAGGTCCCCGTCAGTCACACCCTCAAGTACAGCCACACCGCCACAGAGCCACAGAGCCAAAGAGCCACAGAGCCACAGAACTACTCAGCGGCCTCAACCTCCTCGCTGTAGGAGCCTTCAAAGTACAGTGAGCCACTATTCATGTTGCTGCGTGGAAGCTCGGGGGAATCTCACCATAACTGCCGTAGTCTCCATAGTCTCCGTACGAGCCGTAGCCGCCTGGCGTAGTCGTGGTGGTGGCGGTGGCAGTGGAAGTCTCGGTGGCTGTGGCCGTAGCGGTGGTCGTCGTCGTAGTCTCGTCTTGGGGGGCAGGCATGGCCATGGCGCCGGCGGCGGCAAAAGCCAGAACGGAGACGATGATGTTCATGACGCCCATGTTTGACGGCTGCGAAACGATCGTGTGTGTGGGGCTGCTCTTTCCCAAATGATGGCTTGTGCTGAGGTTTAGCAAGGCCGGATCAGAGAGCGGATGGTCAAGAGTTTAAATATTCATGAGAGCCAGGCGGGCATGTCTTTCCGCACCTGACTTTGCAGGGAGTTTGGGCTTGGGGTAACCCCTCATCGGGCCGCTTTGATGGTACGCTGTGCAAGTGGGTGCATACACGAGCACCATCAGGGCATTGGATCCAAGCTCGCCATCGACAGCGAAGTGTCGGCTGATTTCCTAGTGGACCAAATCCGTACATATGCGCTTCATCTAGTCCTTTGATTGGCGCATTGCTGATTCACCTGTAGTGGTTAAATGCAAGGAGAGCTTGCTCTGCGGTGGTGTAAATGATGTGCTCTTGCTGGGATGAGGATCCGGCATCTGATCCTTGCACGAACCTCGAGGCAGGTATCTCACTTCAAATTGCACACTGTATCGTTGGAAAGGCAGAGTGGAAAGATACAGTTGTTCTGGGAATGTCCGGAATGATCATGAATCCCACTCATAAAGCTCCATACTTCGTAGCGTTTGCCCTCACCTCAAATATGATGTCTGTGAGACCGCTAAAGACTTCTCAGAGACACAATGATCTTCTCCCTTGCAAAGCAGGGGGGCCTTGCAAGACATCATCACAGTGTGGGACCGCACCTTTTCAGACGCAGCTTCCTCATTCGGTTGGTTGCCGATCACTGAACGTCATTTTTGACGATCGCGAACCGCACCTCGTGCCGCTGGAAGACAAGTATCATAGAGAAAGCAAGAATCGTTCTGATTCGGAATCATTTTGGTATTTCGTGGGCCTCCGCAAACATGTTCTCGGTCTGTTTTCTTGAATTTTGAACACAACACGCGCCAAGAAGTGATTTGGAAGGAGAACTGTGTCGAATGCGCGCTCGAGTGCATAATCTTTTCGGCGGAAACCGTGCCTTCGAGATCGCCACTTGATTCACGACGCATTTGGATAAATTTCTATTCATAGCGTTCCTACCCACCTTCCATAAATTATATCGCTATCACGCGTAGTGCGCCTTTAACTATGCTGCGTTTATACGAGGGGTGTGTGCACCATCTGTGACCGAACGGGGTAATACAGACGACCTTCCTGGTAGCCGGAGCGGGGTAGCCGACAGGGATCCCAGGCATAGGACCTGAGACCATCCACATCGAGGGTCGGCTGATGTCTTGCCTGGTGCATGCCAACCGAATTCCCTGGGGAATTGGGCCTTCTCATCGTTTTTTTCATGTGCAAACTTTGCCCACGCTTTTTCCTTGACCGAAACCCCAAGCCATGCTCGAGGACAGACGCAAGATGAGCTCCAGCTTCGAACCACAGGACCGTGAAAGACTACTTTCAGATGACGAAAGTTGGCCATACGAGAGAGCAACGCCTGCGAATGCAAGATCTTGGATCGCGACGGCGGTGCTTGTCGTCGCGACGGCGTGCATTGCCGGATTCGTAGGAGCTTGGATCGGAAGCAACAATTGGAGACGGGAGCCAACTGAGATCTCCTGTACGAAGCAGTTGAATCAGTACTGTGGGTTGCACTCTTATGGCGTTAGTAAGATACACTGACCGGTCCTCAAAGCTCCGCTCTGGGATCAGATAGAAGTTTCATATGGAATCACTCAATTCAATGGATCTTTGCTGAAAGAGAACATCTTCCGGCAGGATGCCAGCCCTGAAGTAGACGCTGCTTGGGAATCTCTGGGTATCAACTGTGCGTATACGTCTCCCTTTTCGTACTGTCCTTACCTGCACTAACTTCACCTCGAAGATCGAAGTGTTGCAATTCCTGCCGACAAGGCAGAGAAGGCCGGAATCGCTGAAGGTCAAGTAAAGATCTCCGAAAAGTATGGCGGAGGATACCCGGCGAATGTGGAAGGGCTCCACCACCTTCATTGCCTGGTAAGTGCAATTGGTTTTCGGTAAATCGAGGTGCTTTTCGTGATTGGCGACTAACAAGTGAATGCCCGTCGCAGAATCTGCTTCGGCAATCTTTGTACTACAACTACGACTACTACCACAACACGGGCAAAGGAGCCTTCTCAAACGCAGACCACATAGTCCGCAAGCACGTCTGTAAGTCAAGAAAAGCCAAACGAGCCACCCCCAGCCCAAGTGCTGATTTCTCCTTTCCGCTCGACAGCGCACTGTCTCGACATCATCCGCCAACAGCTCGTGTGCGCGGTCGACACGGGCGTCCTGGGCCAGGTCTGGTTCCAGCCGGCGAACGCGCCGCTCGAGGCCTTCGTCGACTTCAACACCCGCCACAAGTGCCGCAACTTCGACGCCGTCCGCGCCTGGGCCGCCGCGCACCAGATCCCGCCCGAGGTGCCCGACGATTTCCTCCAGCCACCGGCGCCCGGTGACGCCGTCTACACGTCTGTCCCGTAGCCCGGATCATGCGGCTCCTGTTAGAGTAGCGTTTTGGGCCGTGGATAGATTGACTTGTAGTATTTTTTCCCAAACGTTAAAACCAAAAATCAAAAAAGAGGGAGGGGGTTTTCTGCTGCGGATGGTTGAAAACTATCGGTAGATGTGATTCTCTTGTGGAGAGACATTTAGACACAGACTTCAATTATATATCTATTGTGAGAGACCGGCAGGATTCTTAATGCAGCATTTTCTCCTGACGAATGTAACTTTTGTCGATGAGTTTTGACTGAGAAGAAATTTCAATGACTGACGTGACGTAATCGCTGCTAAACTTGCTGGGATCACAAGAAGCGTAGGGGTGTGTGCGGGGTAAACATGGTGTACATATGGCACGCTAGCTTTAGTGTCCGCTATATGCAGCTAAAAGCCACTATCGCGGCCCCTCCAAAGTTAGCGTGCAAGCTCGACTTTGTACATACAAGGTCGGTTCGTTCGTTAATGGAACGTGGCGTAAAGGGGAGCTGAGTCATATGAAGCGCTCGCCATGGTGGTCACGAATACCTCTAGGTTGACATGTAGCAACACCAAGTGGTCTTTTGCTTTCGCATGGGTGGCGCTGGTCAAGGTGGCAGCACATCAGGATCTAAGGACGAAGAAGCTCCATCATGCAACACGTTGTCACTGAATAATGGTGATTGTTGATGGTTCAAGCTACAACCCGAGGAAAGACTACTACCGCCAATTCAACAAGGGATCCGATCCACAATGCACAAGACGTCCCAAAGCTCAGAGCATCCACTCCAGAGGGATATGGGTGTGCATCGTGATGGTGTACTTCGTACCCTTGAACATCAAGGTCTGACCTGCCTTCCACTCCAGTAAGAGGACCATGCGGTCCAGAGCGCCAGGCAGGTTGCCAAACGTCACAATCCAGCCCAATCGCTCGACCCTCACAACGCCCGAGTGGAGTGACTTCGTCGACGGCCGATAGAGCTTTCCGGGTTGACGCAACCAGGTTACCAGTGAGAAAGCCGCATCGGCATGGGCGGGATACGACTCAGTGGGGATGAAGACCCAGGCCTCTTCAGAGTACTTCATCACCATGGGGTGCTTGCGCCACGCCCTGTCCGGGTACTCCCACGGAGCCTCGGTTTCAAGCGTGATGGGCGGCTGGACTGGCTGATGGACACTCTCTTTAAGTTCTTCTCCAAAGCTGTTGCTCGTCGGCGGTTCGGCTTCTTTACCGGCATGGTCTACAAGGCGACTTGGGGCCATCTCGGAGCCAGAAACTTCGGAGGTGTTCCTTTCTCTACTGTTCGATGCGCGCCTGGCCATGCTGCGCAGGAGCTCGCATCGGAGCGACTCCTGGCGAGCGAAGTAGGCCGCTGTGAACTGATCGACGGTCATGGTGGAAGTCGCGAGGAAGTAGACGTGTCAAGGTATTTACTCAGGTTGGTGCATCATCATCAGTAGCAATGTTGTGGCTCCACCAGCAATCCTCGCAACAATCGCTGTGTAGGTGTTCGGCGTATGCTTCCAGATATTGTGCGCCGACGTATGATGTCCGCTCGATCGCGTCCAGGAGCGCGTAAAATTCCGGGAGAGAGCGGCGGAGAGGTTTCGCGATCGGCAGGGTCGGCTCGTTGTTGTTGACAGGTGGTGGGTCGCGATAGAGATGCGGTGCAGAGGAATAGTCGGTTGACGCTGGATCCAAAGATGCTTGGCTGGCAACCGGTTGCGAAGAGGATGGCGGCGTCGGCAGCTGTGAGTTCGCGCGTGTGTCTGTCGAAGTGTTCGTGTCAACTTGGGAAGCGGCCGGCTTGGAAGGCGCGCTCTGGGACCCGGGTCGCTCTTTCCTCTCTTCGGGCAGCATCGTGTACAAAGCCTCCAACATGTTCGACCACAGCGAGTACGATCTCTCGGACAGACAGTCTGCCTTTGCAATGAGCTGCAGGGCCGCTGTACAGTCGACTTCGTTCTCAAACGGAAACCACCGATTTAGCCTGCTGTTCTTGCCGCCTGCCACCTGCTCAGGATCCTGCAGCGTAGGAGTCTCGATGCCCAGCTGGAAGTTCACCTCCCACGTCAGTTCTTGATTCAACTCGCGCTCGGCTGTCGGAACCGTGCCATCCGTCCACGACAGGCGCTCGGCAATAAGGAAGAGCTTCCGTCTATGAGGAGAAGGGCGAACTCTGTCTTTGCGGCAGCCGGGGCACACGAAGCGGTGCTCGGGGGACGCCGGGTCCCCGCGATGGTGGAGAAGGTGCCATGAACTGTATGGCATCAGACCGAGGGGGTATGGCACACTGTGGAAGTTCTCGCCCACGCCCGAGTCCGGGTGATTGCGATGTTTGACGCGAGGTGTGCAGGATTTGTGCACGTATGCATCCGCACACGCGACTGGACTTGGGGCGCGGCGCGTCCTTTTCCGCGGCGGTGGGGGCGGCGACGAGGCATTGGGGCTCGATGCAGCATCACCCGGGGATTTTTCAATAGTCGGGTCAGCTTCGCGCTTCCTGCGAGCCATGTGTGCAATGGATGCCGCCGGGGAGGGTCTGGATGCGCGATGTGCAAGGTGCAGGACAGTGGTTATGCTACGTGGGCCATCGACGCGGGGGACTGACGCGCTGCAGCTGCGGCCGCCTGTTGGCACCAGCTCCCCGGCCCTCGAAAAAGTGCCCGCATCACCCATCCGTCCACTCGATCAAACCACGACTCTCCTGCATTATCTGCCGCTCCAGCCCGCACTATGAAGCCCCCCAGCGCCTCCCTGTTTGCTTGCGCTCCGTGTCGCTCCGCCCTGCTGCGCTCCCGCGCCTCCGCTGCGCGCCAGCCCCGCACCCTCCTCGTCCCGCGCCGCCACTATGTCAGGCCATCGACAGCTCCGAAGCCGCTGCTGGACCTGAAGCACATCCGCCAGAACCCCGGCCTATACGAGCAGAACTGCATCGACCGTAACTACCGGGGTCAGAGCAAGCATTCGTGGGAGATTATCGATTTGTTCGACCAGTGGAAGGAATGCCAGCTCGACGCCCGCCAGCTGCGCGAGCGCGGCAACCTGCTGCGCCGCAAGCTTTCCAATGCCGCCTCCCTCAGCGGCGACACCACGCCTGACCCCGACATGGACCAAGATGTCTTGAAGGCCGAGGGCAAGGAGATCAAGGACAAGCTCACTGGCATCGAAGAGAAGGAGAAGGAGCTCGTCGAGCGCATGGAGAGCCTGGCCCTTGAGCTGCCGAACCTGAGCAGCACCAACACCCCTGTCGGCGACCAGCCCGAAGTTGTTGGCTACATCAACGAGCACCCTGATCGCCAAACCGAAGACGCCACCGACAGGGTATGGAAATCGCATGTTGTCATCGGCTCCGAACTGGGGCTGCTGGACTTTGCTGGTGCCGGCACAACATCTGGATGGGGCTGGTACTATCTCATAAACGAAGGAGCACTGCTGGAACAAGCTCTCGTCCAGTATGCCTTGACAGTTGCTAGGAAGAGAGGCTGGAAACCCGTCTCGCCACCCTCGATCGTCTATTCACACATCGCCTCGGCTTGCGGCTTCCAGCCGCGTGACCAGAATGGCGAGCAGCAAATCTATGCTCTAGAGCAAGCCGAGAAGGACAAGGCCAAGCCTTCTCTTGTGCTTGCAGGTACTGCCGAGATCCCTCTGGCTGGCCTCATGGCTAGTCAAACAATTGAAGATGCAGACTTACCCCTGAAGATGGTTGGTGTCGGTAGGAGCTATCGTGCCGAAGCTGGAGGGAGGGGAGTCGACACCAAAGGGCTATATCGGGTGCATGAATTCACCAAGGTTGAGATGTTCGCCTGGACGCTGCCCGACACGCACGAGGGCGAAGGATTCTTCACAGAGCGCGGCATCGCGCACTCCGAAACCGTGTTCGACGAGATGCTGTCGATCCAGACTGAGATCCTTGAGTCGCTTGGACTGCACTGCCGCATCCTTGAGATGCCTTCAACCGACCTTGGAGCCAGCGCGTCTAGGAAGCGTGACATTGAGGCATTCTTCCCGTCCCGCCGCGAGCGTGACGAGGGGTGGGGTGAGGTCACGTCGACCTCCATCTGCACCGACTATCAGACGCGGCGGCTCCAGACCAAGGTCCGACTCGAGAAGGCCGGCCGCAAGCTGGACTTCCCTCATACGCTCAACGGAACGGCAATGGCAGTGCCGAGAGTGCTAGCCGCCATCCTTGAGAACAATTGGGACGAGAAGACGATGACTGTGACGGTGCCGGAGGTGCTTCGGCCATTTATGGGCGGCATCAAGACCATTGAGAAGAAGCGGATGTCCTGAAACACGCGTGAACGGTCAGAGCCTGCCACGGAAGACCGAATAACCGGGGCAAGATGACGATCGGTCAGAGGAATCGGGCCACGGCGTTTTCCAGAAGGTGGCCTCGCACGGCTGTACCCGCCCAGCGGTGGGGAAACGCAAGCGAGTGGATTGCTGTCTCAGTTTAGGATGTGCAACACCACGACTCGGATTTCCACGTGGTGGGCTGCTTTGTTGTCTCAGCACAGCTGTACGGTATCATCGTCATCCAGGGTCGGTATGCCTGGTGATGCAACGGTTGGAGGCCTCACAGCCTTATTACAAGGCTGGCGGTAGGAGCGCGAACAGGATGCAAATCAGGTCACAGGACCGCCATAGGCGGTGAGGAGTCTATGTTCACGTCGCGTCTCTCTTCAGTCACTCACTAACCCGCTGCACACGGGAACTCGGACCAAATGTGCTTACCAAGACAACGTGCACACTTTGGTGTCTGCCATGTTAGTAATCGTGCGTGTGCTCCCGTCGATACAAGCTTGTAAGTTCTCTCGCCACACTTGAACGAACAATTTGCGCGGCGGCGGCGGTTGGTGTTGACGGGTGGGGGCAGGGTGGGGACGCCGTGGAGTGGAAAGGTTAGCGAGGCGGACGCTTGGGGATTCGCATCGTGAAGTTCCCAGAGCGGCAATAGGAGTTCCGGGTGCGGCGATCAAGCAGCATGGCGGTGGTCCGACAGGCGTTGTGTTGGCATGCAGGCGGCGGGCGGCAGCGAGTGGGCGAGAAGCGCATGTGCGGTGCAGAAGGGGTGGCAGAAAGTGCCATCCACACCGCTGCAAGCAGCGTGGACGAGGAAGAGGCGAGGGTGCGAGGTTTGGCTGGGGCGGGCGGGCGATTGGCCGACGGCGCGACGCACGGAGGAGCTGCCGCAGACGGACGGCCAGAGCGGCCAGAGCGCGAGCTTGGTGTGCCACGTCTCAAAGCTTGGCGCTGAAGCCGGCTGGCAGTGGATTGTTGTTTCGAGCCGGCCGCAGCCCGCATGCAGCTGCTGGCCGAAACACGCCGCATAGAAAAGGAGCCGGCACTGCTGCGCGCCCGCCCCGACGAGCTCAGGCTGGCATTTTCCTTGCGTCGCTTGCGTCGCGTCCTGCCCCGATCCTATCGATAAAGCCGCGCGCGGCGATTGACACGCCCGGGTCACGCGGGGTTCCTGGCGCGCGCAGCCGCTTGTATTCCGTCAACACCACGCTTCCCAGCCTCCCCAGCGAGTCCAGCAATCCACGCCTGGCGCCCCATATCCTGCCGCGAGCGCCCGCCCATGCTGTAGGTGCGCCTCGCAAAATTCACCGCCATGGTCTCGTACCCCGACACAGGCCCGGCCGACCGCCAGACCCTGGCAATCCGCCCGGCCTCGCGCGCCCCGTCCGTCGCCTCGACTTCCCGCGCGCCACTCATCTCCTCGCACCGTCGCCATTCGCGCCAGATCCGCTCCCACGCCGGCGGCACCTCCTACCAGCCCCAGAACGAGTTCCCCATCTTCACCCACACCGGAGATGTCGACATCATCATCACCTCCAATCCGCATTCGCGCCGGGGCTCCACCAGTTCCATCAGTCCCTACGGCGGCGCCACCGCCCCGAGGAGAGAAGAGCGTTTCTTTCTGCACCGCTTGATTCTGTCGCAGTGCAGCGGTTTCTTCGATGAGGAAACCACCCCGGAGGCGAACGGCGGCCAGCAGCTGGAAAGGACAATACCAAGCGGCAGCGCGCTGGCACGGGTTCCGCCTGGCGCTCCCGCGGTTGACGAGACCGGCCGGAGGAAAAGATGGCGCTTCGAGCTGGACTGGGGAGAAAACGGCGACGAGATGCCGGTGCTAGTGCAAAAGGTGCGTCTGCGCATGCAACTGCATCAGCCCACACCATCAGTCCTCATCAACTAACCATTCAGCAGGAAGCACCGCCCGTGTCCTTCACTGGCGAGCACGCTCCCTTGCCACCCCCGGTCCACAACAAGCCCCAAGCTCCGAGCACTGGTTTCTTCCGGAGCATGGCGCACTTCTCTTCGCTAAACGTCGCTCCCCCTCCAGCACACACCTACGATCCCGAAGATGACATCTTCCGCGACTACGCAAACCTGTTTCGTATATTTTACAACTACCCTCCGGCGCTGGACTCAGTCAACATTGCACAGGCCTACGTCGAGTGCAAAACGCTTCTTCAGCTCGCTGACATGTACGACGCTCTCGAGGTCATTGGCCCGCGCGTCGACCATCATCTACTACGTTTCCAGGGCCGGCTCTTCAAGCAAATTGCAAAATACCCGCCATCCTACCTGAAACTGGGCTTTCTTGCCCGGAGTCGGGTCATCTACTCAGAGGCTCTTGTTCACGTGGTTGGCCAGTGGCCCGTTGGCGCAAATCAGCTCCGCGGCCAAATACCCCAAGCTGTGCTTGAGGTCATCGAAGACAAGGCGGATGAGATGGAAGAGCTCAAGACCAAAATCGAGACGAAACTGTTCAAACTCACTCTCACCACGACGCGGGGCGAGAGAGTATCCCCAAGCAACGGCTTCATTGATTGGATGGCTCTCTCGCTGTTCCGCCAATGGCTCGCGGAAAACACCTCGCGACCCCCTGCCCCGATTCTAAAGACAGCCAATCGCGCGCTTCCCAACAGTCGGACTGGCTCACGCAATGGTCCGGCCGCGAGCTCGACCGCTCTTGCCACCACATCGTCCGCGGTCGGACAGCCCCCCGCCGAACCGCCTCCATTCAATACCGGCCGTGTCTTCCGGCTCATCGGCACTGGCGGTGATGCCTACCTCAGCCGCGATGAACTCAAACGCTTCCTGAAGCTGAACGCAGAATTCTACACGCGCGAAAACATGCGCAAGTTTGAACGGCGGATGGAAGAAATTAAGAACTTGGCGGCGGACGTGGTCAAGCCGCTGATGCGTAACTACCTGGAACTCGACATGCGGGATCTGGGACATGGGCTGCCGTACTTGACGTGCACCAAGGTGGAAGAGCAGGATTTTGTGTGGGACGAGTGAGCAAACACCAACATTCTTCTTTCACCCCACCAAACAACGGCCGGATGATCCGACCATCAGCGGACACGACAACGGGGTCCGTTGGGGGGACAGGGTTTTGTTTCCTTTCTTCCGATATGAAATCGACGAGTGGAGTTTGCTGATATCTGGGGTGGCTGCTCCGCGCTCTTCCTTGCAGTCTGGCGTTTTTGTCGAAAGCCATTGATCATGTTCTGCGGCTCTTTTGATGCGGCATCTTTTCCGGACAGGTCGAAGGCGGTATCTGGGACGACTTTAATCTTCGGCGGGCTACTTTAGCATCTCACAGCGGCTGCATTTCAGCACCGGGCGGGATCACGGGACTCTGGTGTTCGACGGGTATGGTTGCGCGTCAGTTCTTACACTTGTTTGTCTTCTCGCGCTACCCTCGCACTTTTCTCTTCACTTTGTGTATTTTGTTCAGGTCTTATACCCCCTATAGTTTGCTCTAGCACCCATCACTCGCACTTTTGCGGCATATTACCACTTCACGATATTTTACGAGTCTGCTTGGCGGAGGCTTTTCTGTTTCTTAGCTTACAGGGTCGCTTTCTCTACGTCTTCTTTACGACGAAAATGACGGTCGGAGGGGCTTTTACCTTTATTTCGGTGGATATGATTGCGTTCTCGCTCGGTGGGAGGATTGATGGTGGTTATCGAATAGAAAAAGGCTGGCGGATGTGCCATGACATTTTGCAAAGGTATCGTACATGCCATCCGTTGCCACTTGAATTCCATGGCGATTTATATTTGGCCAAGGACCTCGCCGTCGAGCAGCCCAGCTGTACGAGGTGTCGCAGATTGATGCCGGTGCAGGGTCCACTTAGGACTCGTACGGGGGCAGACGGCGGGCTCATTCCCGGATTGGGAAAAGAGCCGCCGTTGCCGCGTAGGTCACTAGATTGCTGTGGGCCACAAACGGCCCAGAATATCAGCCGCTCTACCAAGGCACGTCACCGGCTGTGCAATGCGCGGCGTGCCGTACTTCCATCATCAATCCCAGACGCCGGCCACGCACGGCGAGTCAGTGGGGAACGCAAATCGGATCGTGATCACCATTCACTGCGGGAGAGCCACGGAGATCATGGCACCAGCAAGGGCAGATTGCATAGCTGGACCTAGTACTGATAGTATGATCAGATAGATCTGTCGCAGTACCTGATAGCTGGGCCCGGCGGGCCGCGTTTTGAGCTACGTCAGACTTGTTTGTCGACAGAGCGACCCCATGCAGGTTTCTCAACTAAACCTAAGACAACTAGGCCATCCTTGCCGCACCTGTAGGCTGCGCAAGCGTTTGGGTTTCCCGAGTAGGATGCTAGTGCCCGCTCCATGGCATGGCGCCTGACTCTGCGCATATGTAAGCTCAGTGGCTCCGGCCCTGGGCCAGGAGTCTTTTGGACGCCTCCCTCTCCAACATCTTTTATCTAACGCTACCTTTGTCCCACATGTGAGTGGTAGAGGTTGTTGTCATTCGCTTCAAGTCTCTCGCTTAAGTCCCTCTCTTTGACACTCGTTATATTCTATTTTTGGCAACAGCTGCAATGGCGGGCAGCTTGCTGCCGCTTGAAGTGTTTACGATGCTGGGGCTGGGTGTTCTTATGATAATGGTACGAATTGCAACGAGGATAAAATCGGTAGGCCTCAAAGGCCTTCAGCTTGACGACCACGTCATGCTCGCTGCCGCGGTAGGTTCTTCATGTCTCCCCCGAGACCAGTTGCTGCTCGTGAACACTGACCCGGCGACAAACAGGTCGTCTACGGGCTAGAGACCGGCTCCGCATACATCGCCATGGACTGGTGGGACGACCTGGCAAACAACGGCATGTCGCCCGAGCAGAGAGAGCGCCTCGACCCCAGCTCGCACGAATACTACCTCCGCGTGGGCGGCTCCATGACGCAGCTCGTGAGCTGGAGTCTATACGTCCTCTTCCTGTGGATGCTGAAGATGTCGATCTGCCTCTTCTACTCCCGCTTGACGTACGTGCTCCGTCCCATCTCAGTGCCCACCAACCAACCAACCAAGCACTCCCTCCCTCCCTCGACACTAACACAAAAAAAAAAAACCACAGCGCCGGCCTCCCCGAATTCGAACTCCGCGTCAAGCTCGGCTACGGCCTCATCCTCGCGACCTGGCTCGCGACGCAGCTCTGCATCCTGCTGGGCTGCCAGCCCTCGTTCCGCGGCAACTGGCAGATCGCGCCCGCGCCGCCCAACCTCTGCCAGCCCGCCATCTCCAAGCTGAACCTGTACGTCACCGTGGCGCTCAACGTCGCGTCGGACGCGTACCTCATGTCCATTCCCGTGCCGATGCTGTGGCGCGCGCACCGCGTCGCGCCGTGGCGCCGGCTGTGCCTGTTGCTCGTCTTTTGCGCCGGCGTCATCGTCATGGCGTGCGGCGTCATGCGGTGTTATATTGTGCTGAAGGTGAGTGATTATGACGATGATGTTCGAGAAGAAAAGGGAAGGGAAGAGGAGACCCGGAGAAAGAAGCAAGAGGAGAACCCCCCTCCCCCTCTCTCTTCTACACGCCCCTTGCCGGACGGGAGCTACACACACACAAACAAACAACCGAAGCAATCTCAGCAACCAACTAACCAACAACCCCCCCTCCAGAACCCCACCGCCGGCGCCCTCAAAGCCGGCACCTGGGCCTGCCGCGAATCCTTCCTCGCCGTCCTCACCGCCAACGCGCCCGTCGTCTACCCGGCCATCCGCCTCGGCGTCGCCCGCGTCGCGTCGACCGTCTTCAGCGCCGCGTCCAACAACTCCTCCTCCGGCTTCTTCCCGTGGCGGTCGACGCTGCTGTCGAGGAGGGAGAGGATGAGGAGGAGCAGGAGCTGTGCGAGGAAGAATGCTTGTGGTGGGGGTGGTTGTGGCGGCGGTAGTGATGGCGGTAGTGATGGGTTGGTGCCGACGACGGTGGATAGCGCCACGGTGGTGGGTGGGGGCGGCAGCGAGGTCGTGTTGGGGACGTGGTCGAGTTGTGAGGCGACGGGGGGAGCGGGGGGAGGGGGGTGGAAGGCGGTGGGTGGTGGTAGGGGTGTTGGTGGTGGTGGTGGTGGTGGACGTGAGAGGGATGTGGAGACGGGGATTGTATGGGGGAAGAGCTAGCGGTGATCAGCGGGGGCAGTTCAGCTTATGGAGCTGACTTTGGCTTTGCTTGGTGGTGTGGAGGAGGCCGGAATTCCCTTGAGCGTGGTAGAGGCGGATGGGAGAGGGGGAGACATGAGTTTGCACGGTGTTTTCAAGAACGGGACGGAGGTATGGCTGTAATGACTGTGGATGTTAGGTCGGCGTTTCGGGTCATGGAGACTGTCTTTTATTCGGAAGCGTGGGAAAAGAAATGTTGGGTTGACTGAAGGTGTCTTCGCGGGATGCAAAGCTATTTCTAGAGGGTCAATAAGCCTTTGATGGTATGGTACCAAGTTAGACCCTGAGAAATCTACTCGAATATTTGTACATGCGATGATTTGAAACCTTTGACGTCAGCGCCGGATCAGGAGTATAATCTACTCAAGTGTAGGAATTGATCAGATTGCCCGCTCCTCTGACACCCAGCAACAAACGATGCCAAAGTTCCATGTCTCGCAAACAATACCATGCTTCCTCAAGCTGCTTGGGTGGTCGAAGGCTTTGTCTGGATGTATTCACTCATTGAATGTATACGTCTACATCCTCATACTCGCTTCGACTACCGCATCCGAGAAGTAAATCGAGAACAGCCAACTCTTTGCAGAATGCCAGGATTACAGCTTTCTCCTTGCTCGCACCAGAGTTGGGAAATAATCGCCTGAGAGCCGAGATGTTGTTGTGACGCACATCGCACCCTCGATTGATTCGGCTGATTTGTTGAAATGCATATCTATGCTCCGATTAAACCACCAATGACAGCCCATCTTGACCCAGCCCCCCTTCGGTACGCCGACACAACGCCATTCAACCCACACGCCCCATACTCTAAACGCAACAACAAGACATGCACGAAAAAGCTCAGTTCTGCGCCTCAGTTCATGCCCATCCATCCGCGGGACCTCTATCCAGACCTCATAAAGAAACCGGAAAAGTGAGAACCTACCCCTAGATGGAGCCACACATGCCATCGACATCAACATGATACCTAACTGCTCGCTGATCCATTCAACCAATCTTACGGAGAAATAGAAAAAAAAATCAGCCTCTACGCCTATTCCTCACCTCGGTCTTGGCGACCTCAATCGTCCTCCTACCATCGTCATACAAGCCCCTCGCAACCACCGTCTCATCCGCGCCGCCGTTGGCGCTGGCGTTGGCGGCGATGGCGGACGCGACAGCCTGCACCTCCTCGTCCGTCTCGACGTCGATGCCCTCGACGAAGACGCGATCCTCGTCCCGCTTGGCCTTCTTCTCGTGCTCCTTCTCGGGCCGCATGGTGCCGAGCGGCGGCTGGAAGCGCTTGCGCACCGTCTCGATCATCTTGTTGAACCAGAAGAAGTTGAGCGAGTTGAGCGTGAGGTTGGCGGCCAGGTACGTCGCCGCCAGCCAGACGGGCACCTCGGTGCCCTCGGCGAAGCGCATCGTCTCGGCCGTCGGCCGCGCCTGCTCTTCCACGGTCGCGCTGTCGGCGCCCGCGCCCAGGCCCGCGAGCCCCGGGCCCGAGACCAGGCCCCCGGCTTGGACGGCGCGGTAGATGTCGGCGAAGACGTGGTAGGACTGATAGGTGCCCCAGCAGAGGCGGGCGGCGAAGAAGGTGCCGAGCAGGCAGAAGCCGTTGTACAGCTGGAGCTTGGAGCCTGTCATGTTGAGCTTGTCACAGAACCAGTGGATGTTGAGGAAGGGCGAGGAGAGCTCGTAGAGGATGAAAGTGGGGGCGTAGAAGTTGACGAAGGGGCGCTGTGCGGACAGAAACGTTAGTCACCGCTGCAGATGCTCTACAGGTGCCGGGGAAGCGCGGGGATTGACGCACGAAGCCGAAGCTGTAGACGGACAAGGCGCTGACGGCGTGGGCCAGCAGGCCGAGGCCGAAGACCTTCACGTAGCGCAGGCTGATCCACAGATCCCACACGAAGTAGCCGCAGGAGAAGGCCACGATCAGGCCGCTTGCGCCCGTGTATCCCCACACCCTCCCCTCCCAATCCATCTCGGCGCGCTCATTGTCGACGTAGCTAACCCACAGGGCCAGCGCATTTATCAGGGTCGACTGCACCAGCGAGACGACGTGGACGTCCCAGTTGATGCGGGTGCGCTTGTTGAACTGCGGGTATATGTTCGGGAACAGGCGCGTCGACAGCCAAGGCGAGATGACGGTGTTGGTGATGTGGTACAGCAGCACGGCGAAGAGCAGCTCGTGGATGTGCAGCGGCAGAGTCTTGAAGGACATGTAGTCGGCGAAGGGCTTGACGGCGTGCTGCAGAGCAGCGGGGGCCGCGAACGGGAACGGATCGAGCATGTCGGTGGTTGGTAGAAGCAGGCGTGGTTGGCTGAGGATGGCGGGCCCGAGGGACGGGGGGAATTGAGAGGGAAAAGACTAGAGGAGGCGGACGGCGGGCATCATCCGGGATAGTCTGGTGACTTGTGCGACGCAGGACTCGGTGGGCGAGTGCGCTTGTACGGAGGACAGCTCTCGGCCGTGTTAGTGATGGGTGCGCGGAGGCGAGGCAACAGAGACCCTGGCCCCACATCCCTGCACGGCACAGATTGTTGGGAGGCCGCGGTCGGAAATCGGCCTGGTGACATAACCCACTCCAATAAGTAGGCGCGGCCGCGTGGTGCCACCAGTCCAAGCAAACCAGAACACCTCCTCGACCCCTGTGACCCAGCACCACCGCGCGCCGCCGCAGTGAGCCCGCCACCTGAGTAGCTGTTGATGGAGCGTGCTGTCTCTCAGCGCACGCGTGCCCTTCACCGTCCGCGCTAGTCTCGGCCCGCCGCATGTCGCCGTATCCAACGTTATTATTATTACGGAGTAGCACAATGCATGATACAGCGCCAAGGACGCCCTCGACACCGCCCGGAGCCCCAACACTGGCACGCGGAAACCCTGTGTCTCGATAGTGATTTTAGTCCTACAGGCGGGCAGGATTCCTGGCAAGTCCTGTGCGAAGCCCACCCCAGTCGTCTGGCACGGTGGGTACCTGTGAATCGTCCACGTAGACCGTCTGTTGCAAATGCTTTCTCTTCTATCATCCGGAGCGACCCTTCTACGACTTCAAAGGTCGCGCCACGCATCCATGGTCCCAGCCTTTGCATACACGCTCCGCGCCTCCACAGCTACCGTACAATGCACCTTGGCCCGACAGCTCTACTCAAGCAGACGCTGCGTGGCACTGGTGGCGGTGAGTAGGTCGGAAGAGAGAACTGCCCATGTGACGCGTCCTTTATTATCGTGAGAGATTAGTGATACAGTTGAAAGCGGACAACAACGGCTATGTCAGCCCCGGATTAGCTTCTTACTAGAGAAAAGCGAAGCTGTGAGAAGGTCGGCCTTGGACCACCGCGAGTAGAGAGGAACGCCAGCATGGTCGGTTTAAGAGCGAGTCGGGAGAACATCCGTCTCCAAGGTCCATAGGCTTTTCATCTCGATCGCTCAGCTCAGGTAAATATTCTCGCGCATCCTGTTGAGGTTGTCCAGGAAGCCGATACCTCGCTCAGGCACCCTGGAACGACTTTCTTCCGCCTTGGGCGGCGGGTTAGGTCTTGGCTGACGTTGATACTGTGGGTTCAACTGCCTGTGCCTGTCTTCGGCGAGCTTGACCAGTCCATCAATGAAGCGCGTGCGAGCTTTCTCTTCGGCCGTGTCTTTCCACACTTGCGACAGATCGCGCAGAGCCTGTATCCGCGCCTGGGCCGCCTCGTAGCCTTCGTCAGTGCCCGTGACCAGCTCCGCAACCTCGTTGCGTAGCTTCTCTGCAAACTCGCGGCCCTTCTCCTCGCGGCTGTGGCTGTCGGAGCCGGGTTCCGGGGCGGAGACGGAGATGAGTGACGAGGCGAGCGAAACCTCCGAAGGTGGTAGTGTCCACTGCATGGCTTCGCCGAAGACCTTGATGACGCTCTCAAGGCGGGAGCGCACATGGGTTAGGGTGCGGAGGCGGGTGATGTACTCGGGCAGCTCTGGGGCCTCCTGCTGGCCGTCCGCCTCGGCAGCGGCAGACTTCACATCGTCTCCCGCTGTGGCCGCGCTGGCTCTCCGCTCCACGGCGTCGGCCTTGGCTCCGTCGGCGGGCTGCTCGCTGGCGACCCTGACGCCTCCCGGAACGAACCTCTCGACGTCTTGGCGGAGACCATCTGTCAGGGCTGTGGATAGGCCTATAGTCTCTCCCCGCAGTACCTCGACCTCATACGCTAGTCTTCCGCCGCTGCGCAGGATGTCGTCGGTCATTTGCGTGAGCACGGTAGACAGTCGGCTAGTCTGGGCATTGAGCTGGGAGAGAAGGGTTTGAGTTTGTGCGGACACATCGGGGAGCGGGAGAGCGGTAGCATTTGAGGATTTGGTTTGCGTTGAGCTAACGGCCAATGCGGGCAAAACGGAGTTGAGGTGGTCGACGGGATCGAAATGTGGCTGGATGAAGGGCAGCAGCGCGGGATCGGAGAGGTGTGAGGATTTGGGCTGCGCGGGGGCAGAGGCATCGGCGTAGGAGACAGCCATGGCGAAGGGGCGTTTAGGCGGGCGGAAAGTGAGAGAAGGATGGGCGGGGGAGATTTGTTGCGGTGCGTGGGTGCCTGGCTACTGGGGCGGCGATCGGCGGTGACCCAAGCTTCCCCAAGCTCCCGCGATAGGTCCTTAGCGCCAGATGGGGAAGCTACTGCCTACCACAGTTGCCTGGCTGGAGGCGTCTTTACGCTTCGGCTGCCCCGAAGCGCTGCAGTTGGGCGTGTCCGAGACGGCATTATCTTCTGCAGCTTTGCCTCGTTCTTTCGACCTCCGCCCGCCTTCCATCTGCATCCAACTATTTCGACGCTGCACTGCAATTGAATCGCTTGCTCACAGCTAACAAACGCCCCGTCCAGGAGCTTTCGCCCCGGCGACCAACAAAACCGGCCAAGGTGCTCTCTTCCACCTGTCCGCCTTCAACGATTTTGAATCTGCCCTCGCCTCACGCCAACTCCACCGTCTTCACCACAGCCTGATGCACTGTTAACGCCCCACGGTCTCGTCTCCCCGCTTCTTGGTCACACCAAGGCAACCGGCCTGACTCGCTGCCCGGTACGTACGAGCCTGCTGTGCTGGAGACGTCGACACTGCGCTTTCGCCGACCGCCTTGAGCTTACTGGCCAGCAGAGCACAGCCGAGCGCTCGCCCATCATGGGCAGGAAAGAGTTCCGTGCTCACCTTGAGCAAGTCACCGCCGCTCCGGACAGATATGGCGTCCTGGATGTCTGCTGCAAAGATTCCGAGATCGAGGTCCTTGTTCAGTCCCAGCATGGCCCCCTCACCGTCACCGCCGTCGTAGATGAAATCTGTGACTACCCTCACTCCCACAACTTCATATCGCTTTACGTCCAGGACTCCGCCCCCAACGACGTTTCTTCCGCCATATCCATTCTTTCTGAAAAGCAAACTGGGCCCAAGTCTATCTTCTCCTTGCTCAAGGACATCTCTCAACGCTTGTCCGCCGACACTGACGGCGACACGGACATGTTTGATTCGCAACTCGACGGCTTTGACGAGGATGAAGGGCTTGGAGATGAATCTGAGTCAAGCGATGCTTCTGATGACGACTTCTTTGGCGTGGGCCACCGCCCCGCGCCGGTTGTGGAATCCTCGGCAACTGCAACACATGACAAAATCATCCCACCCGAGCTGCGCAACTCGATCCGACGCGATCTGGCACTTGTGAAGCATGCCGGTTTCCGAGTCAGTGCCTGGGGTCCTCTCGTCCAGGGCCACCCTGCATACCTGACCTCCGCTTGTCGCGTCGCCAAGCTAGGTATTTCTCATGAAGCCATGCAGGCCTGGCAGTTGTGCCCTTCCGAGTACCTCGTGCTTCTTATACACTATCCAACGGGATACAAGCATATTGGCGACGTTGACGGGAAAAGTGCTTCGAAGGATATGCTGGACTTCCGCTTTGGTGTAAGCTCGTCCTATAAGCCTTCCCCAGACGAAGTCATCCAGGCATTCACTACACTACCCACAGAGGCTCATAAAGGAGCCTCCAAACCCAAGAAGGGTGGCTTGCGCAAGCTATTCATAGCCGGGCCTCTGGGAGATCTGTTCCGTCAGAAATTTCTGCCTCTTCTCAGGTGTAGAATCAAGGAGGGCATGTCTTGGGATGGTGCAATGGCCTTTTGGCACGACCACCATACTACCGGCGAGAAAGAGAAGCTGGCACAGGATCCGAAATATTACACGGAAGAGAAACCCAACGCAACTTACGCTTCCATTGTTACGGCAGATCACATAACCAGCCACCAGGCTTTGCACGTGTCTGGAGATCGACTCTCACTCCCTTTGGTGGCAATGCAGTTCTTCGTTCGCCAAGTCGTTCGCTGTACAGAGTTCTGCCTTGTATGCCATCGAAGGATGCCCCCTGACATTGAAGCGATCAAGCCGTATGTCTGCGACAGTCAGCTGTGCCTTTACCAATACTTGCAGCTTGGTTTCGGCCCCAGCATTGAGCATGAGATCATCTCTCAGCCGAAAGTTGTTGACCTACTGATAAGTCTCTGTTGGGCATCCGCAAGGACTGGTCGGCTCAAGCAAAAGCATCTGCCGAGAGGTCTCGGGTTAAGAATACCCCCCGTTGCTACTCTAAAGTTGGCCGCGAGGACCAATCCTTCCTCATCAGTTTACCCAAAGACCATCGAAGACTCAACAGCCTTGGCGCGTCTGGAAACAGCCTTGAGGATCGAGGGAAAAGAACCGTGGCGCCTGCCTAGCGAGATGGCTCACGCCGCACGTGTAAACCTGGAGACTTGCCAACTACTGTTCGAAAAGGAGGTCACTCGAAAAGATCTCAACCTAATTCCAGGAGACTGGATCCAATTCAAAGTAAAGGATGTCGTCGAGCCTCTCCATTGCAAGATTGAGCAGATGATGCTTCCCACCATTCAGCTCTCTAAGCCCGTTTTGTTGGACTGCATGAGAGGGTCTGACTATGTCTTGCCGGGCCTCTCAAGGCCTGGATTTCAGGATGTAAGCTTTGTCGCATACGACCAGGACCTTGATTCCTTCCACGCAGTCAACACTCAAGAAGTAATGGTTGTGCTTCTTGATCTTCTCCCAACCGTCGAGGCAATGAAAGACTACTTGCTAATGGGAGGAGCGCAAGCTGATCTGGCAAAGTGGACGAGGATACCAGCTGCTTCGTTGGGACTCTTACGGTGGATCATCGCCTCTAACCGTGCATGCATCATGCAAGTTAGTGATGACGCGCACGATCAAGTTTGGGGAATGCCACAATGGACTCAGTTTCGGATAGCCATGGGCGCACCGGATAAGGAACGTCGCTTCATCAACTCTGTCAAAACAGTAGGATCCGCCACCAATCCTGACGTTCCAACCATCTTCGCCTGGCACGGCAGCGCCTTGTACAACTGGCACTCGATCATACGCGAAGGTCTTAATTTCGAGCAGACCATGCACGGAAGAGCCTATGGCCATGGAGTGTACTTGTCCAAGGATTTGGGGACCAGTTTGGGCTACTCGCGCGCAGTTTCCAACTACCAAAATCCGAATGATGCCACCTGGAGTTCCAGCAAGCTACTGATCTACGATGCTGTCTCGCTGAACGAGATTGTCAATTCTCCCAGTAAATTCGTCTCCTCAATCCCGCATTTTGTCGTTAATCAAATAGACTGGATCCAGACGAGGTACCTGTTTGTCCAGACTTCAGCTTCCAGGGTGCCCCATGCAGACCAGACGCCAGTGACGCCGCAGGAACAACCGTTGCCTCTGGACTGTATTCGTCAGGATCAGGTACACTTTCCAGTCAATACCGCGCGCAAGAAGATTGAGATCCCAGCGTCTTCCACAAGGTCCCGCGCAAAGGGGGCGAAGATTTCGTCTATTAAAAGGGCAATATCGAAGGGATTCAAGAAATTGAGAACGGGCGGAGCTATTGAGGATCCGATTGACCTCGATGATGATGCTCAAAGCGTCGCGACAGATCAAGACGACCGTGAGTTATTGCAAATGGAGGTGGAGCAGACGAATTCGGTCACTTTGCAAAAGCGCGTCGTCCCAGCAAACAGAGATCCTCAGGCGGCTTTCGTTCCTGGTCAGCTTGACTTCAGTACATTGGAGATCTTGCCTTCGCCTGAGGGCAGTGCTGCATCAATAATGGCTTCGAAGCGCCTCCATGCAGATTTCGGCGCTATGGTCAAAAGTCAAAGCTCCCAACCTCTCGATGAGCTTGGCTGGTACATTGATCCGGAACACATGGAAAACCTCTACCAGTGGATAGTTGAGCTTCATTCATTCGAAGCTCATCTTCCTCTTGCTCAAGACATGAGAAAGAAGAATGTCGAAAGTGTCGTTCTAGAGCTCACGTTCGGAAAAGATTACCCCTTTACCCCTCCCTTCGTTCGCGTTATCCGCCCCCGTTTTCTGCCTTTTATGATGGGCGGCGGTGGCCACGTCACTGCTGGTGGTGCGCTTTGCATGGAGCTTCTCACCAATGATGGGTGGGCTGCGGTCAACTCTATCGAGTCGGTCCTGATGCAGGTCCGCCTGGCGATTTCATCACTTGAACCTCGTCCGGCAAGGCTAGACCGGCACGCCTGGAACACTGACTACAAAGTTGGTGAGGCTATCGATGCCTACATCCGCGCGTGTCACACCCACGGCTGGACGGTGCCTCCCGGTTTCAAGGAAATGGTGTGGGCCGGCCGAAAGGGTGGGAGAAACTTCAGTGGATATGAGTGATGCTCACTCTTTTACTCGTCTTTTCGATAGGAGAACTGCACCCTGAATGGGCTTGTCTCCTTGCCTGAACGGTGAAAATAAGCTCCTCACCAAAATACGCACATTGAGGCGCTTCCAGCGGTATTGCAATCGACTAAACTACAGTTGTCACAGTCTCCAAAAAGCCGAATAAAGATCCAATCTTTAACTAGCAGGTCGATTTTCTTGACAACCTCCGCTCCTTCACCCCAACAATTGCTTCTTGCTACTTGATTTCGTGGCATGTCCCGGAGTTGCTCCTCGCTCCCTATCCAGAGTTCGGTCAAAATCCACCGTCAGTTGCCGAACAGGGTTACCAATCTTGAGGGCTTTTAGAGCAACGCATGGGATTCTCACCACTTTCCACTACATCAAGGGGTCTTCATCTCGGTCTGGTTGAAGGAACTTCGGAGAGCCGACATTCCCCACGTTTTTTTCTACTTCCATTTCCTACTTTCCTTTTTTCTCTTTGTTTTTCTTCTTCTGTAAGAAATCCTGGGGAGAAGGAAGGCGAAACTGAAGCACATTTGCTTTCGAATGGTCTCTTAGACTGACCGTATACGGACAAGGCGTATCATGGGGTGGAGTACATCTTGCCATGGTGAAAAGGAACACTGGGAGTACGCATCTCAAGGCATTTCTTTCATGAGACTTTCTCTTCAGTCAAAAAAGCCTTTTTTTTTCTTTTTCCTCTCCCGGACGGGGTTTGCTGCATGGTATGGCAATGGCACAGTATGGTCTCGCTCTAGGTCCTTCGCTCACATAAGTAGCAAAATTTTTTTTTGAAAATGGGTACAATCACGCCGTGGCATTTGAACGTGAATTGTCGGATTGGTGATCACAGCCGGGTGGAGGAAGTGAAGCTGATAGCTGGATGATCTATTAAATACTGCTACGAAACGGTGTTTATATAGGCGCTTGAAGAAAGGGTGCTGAAGATGATGATACGTTGCTGAATGAGACCCTTGTGGGTCCATGATGAAATTCTTCCTCAACGAGGGTCATCTTCGTGATGATGTAGTCCAACATGAATGAAATCATGTGCCTCGTACGTTTGACCGAATCATCGATATGTTGGAGCAAAAATAGATTCAACAGACACTAAGAAACAGCTTGACATCACATGGGCATAGAATGAGAAGTGATTGTGGTGGAGGAGGTATTTTCTTTTTCGTCGTATCCTGCTTTGGACTTTTCTCTCTCGCGTCTCCCTCTCCATTTCAGATCTCCACCAGTTTTCCATGCTTTTTGCACTTCCCTCATCGGCGAAGTTGCATGTATAATATGTTTGCAATCCCAATTTTCTCACATTGCCCCTCCCTCTCCACCACGTGGGGTGATGCGTGTCCCATAACATCCCGCCCTGACGACGTCGCGCTACAAGATTGATGAGCGTAGTCGGTTGGGGAGTGTGACCTAGCGCCTATCATACGCGCCCCTTCCACCACCACCACCTCCTCCTCTGCCTCCCCTCCTACCACCGCCACGACCTCCTCCACCTCCGCCTCCGCCTCCGCCGTATCCGTCGTGGGGCCTGTAGTTGTCATCCTGCCTTCCTCCACCGCCACCGCCACCGCCACCGCCGCCAGGCCTGTAGTTATCATCTCTCCTGCCACCGTATCCTCCTCCTCCTCCTCTGCCACCACCACCACCGCCACCGCCACCGTATCCGCCACCACCACCACCGCTGTTCTGCGGCGGACCGCCATATCCCCCGTAGCCGGCAGGCATGGGGGGGAACGCGCCGCCGAACTGCGGCGGGGGCGGGGGCTGCCATCCGTTCATCTGGGCGGCGAGGTGCGGCGGGGGCGGGACGCCGCCGGGGCCGGGCGGACCGCCGCCGGGGCCGCCGGGGGGGCCGCCGCGCTGCATGAAGGCCTGGGGGTCGAAGTTGGGGTTGAGGAAGCCGGCGATGGGGTTGTTGGGGTTCATGTTGGGGGGTTGGTTGTTGTTGTGGCTGTTGTTGTTGTTGTTGTAGCCACCGCCGTTGTTGTTGTAGCCGCCGCCGCCGCCACCACCACCGCCGCCGCGGTGGTTGTTGTGGCGAGGGGGCCCGCCTTGCCACCGGTTCTCGTTGTGCGAGTGGAAGCCGCGGTCGCGACCACCACCACCGCCGCCGCCGCCGTGGCGAGCGCGGTTGCGGACACCGTGGATTTCATCCTGGGTGAGGGCGGGAGGGGCGAATTGCACGCCGCGGAGGAGCTGGGACTTGTGGACGTTCTTTGACTTGGGCATTTCGTAGTGGACGCTGATAGGATCGTTAGTTGGGACCGCGGTGGCGGGACTGGAAAAGACTCTTGACTTACCTGATTGACTGGTCCTCCTCCAAGTCTGGCATACCTTTGCTGTCCAGAGGGAAGACGAGAGAGCTTTGTGGCAGATAATCGTCGTTCTTTGTGACTGTGCCTGCAAGCCCTTCGCTAATCTGAGGATTCAGTACGTGCTGAGGTTCGCCCTGCTTCTTCGAGTACCATTGCTGAGCAACCTCTTCGTAGAGAGGGTGACGGGTGGAGAATAGAAGCACTTCTTTGCCAAACTCATTGCGAGCCGCCTCGTCCGGGGTGAGTAGCGGGTACTTGGTAGCCATGGCATCCAGTAACCTCTTCTCGTCAATGAACGGAAGGATGGCAACACCTTGCCAGGCCATCTTCTTGCCATTGAGATCAACCCGGAAATCTTCGGGGTAAAAGTCAATGATTTCGCTATCCGCCTCTTCCATGAGCGGCCTGAACACCGGTGGAATAGCGTGGTTGGACGCAGCAGGCAAGACACCCATGAGCTGTTCGTAGGGACGGAAGGGCTGTCCCTTCTCAAACTTGAGCTCCATCTTGTCGAGATCGACGAAGTCTTGAGCAAAAGGAGCGTAGTGGTGAGGATAGTACCATGTCCAAGAAGCGCAGCCCTGCAGGTAGTACAACAGCACCCAAGCGAGACCCTCAGCATAGTCCCGCGCAACCTGATGGCGGAATTCCAGATCCTTGGGATCGACGTGGAATTTCTGTTCATAGTACCGGTCCATGTAGCCATCCTCCCACATTTTTACGGTGTCCTCCGGAGGTTCGTCGGGCTTGACCGCAGGTGAAGCGACATCCGGCGTGTTACGGCCAGGAGTGCTAGAATCATCTTCTAGAAGTTCCGCCTTTCTTTTGCCAAGGGCAGATGGCGGAGTCGCGGTAGCATCACCACCAGGAGTGTCCGGAACAGGAGCTTCCTCCGCGTTGCCGTTCTGGCCAGCAGCAACAGAGACAGTCTCAGGCTTCTTACCAAGCAGCCCCTCTTTCAGGGCAGCAGCTGCGCTCTTGTTTGCGACGTTGGCTTGGCCTTGGAAAATGGCCTTCCTGTTGACGAAATTCTCATGGGTCAGACTCCTCGCTTCCTTTGACTGAAGTTCTCCGGGACTGAACATGGGAAGATTGGCGAAGTTTTCAGCAGTCTCGCCCTTCTTGCCCTTTCGAGCAGTAGGGGAGTTGTTCTGCTGATTGCCATCTCCTCCCTGCGCGAATCTTGCACCGCCATTCCTCCTCTCTTCTTGCAATTTCCTGCGCTTCTGGGCAGCTTCCCTTCTATCCTCGGTCTCTTTGCGGCGCTTGAAGATGCCGTCCTCCAACTTCGCCAGACCTTGCAAGATTATCTGAGCGCGGCCCATGTCAACATGGCCATCCTTCGTGACGTATCCACCCATTTCAGGCAAGTTCTCGCGCCAAATGTTGATCAAAGTGTCGATACCTCCCTCTCTAATCTCAAGACTTGGGAGATGTGGCAAGAAATCGTTTCCGACGAAGAAGCACATGAAGACCCAGTCGTCTAGGGTGCGCTCCAGATCAAAGGTAAAGCCTTGGTTGTCAACCTTGAGCTCGGCTGCGAGGTACTCACGGAGGATGGACACATGGAGCCAAATGAACGGTTTCTTGGTAACCTTGTTCTGCTTGACGTCATGGTCGTCCTCCTTCTTCTTGATCTCGCCACGGCATTGGTCTGCGTAATGGCCTACCTGTCCGCAGCGTCTACATGTCCTAGGTTTGGCGTCGTTGGCGAACACATCCTCACGTAGGACACGGAAGTGGGGCTCATGCGTCACAAGACCCAACATGATCAAATCGGCATCGAGACCGTAGATAACGTGGCGGGTGTTGGGGTCATGGTATGGAGACCGGCGCTGAGAGCGCACAAACTCCATGATCTTATGCTCACCCTCTCCAGGAACAGTCGCATCGGAGATGATGACCTTGAGCTTCTCCCAAGCAGGGTCGGTGTTGAGCTTGTAGGCGCACCAGTAACGAAGACTCTGGGCCAGAATATCCATGAAGGGAGTCCCTGGGGTAATGGAGTTGCTGTCCCAAGTCTTCTTGACGATCTTGGCCTCGGCGCTATCGTCATTTTCGCTCTCGCCCTTCTTTTGGTTCTGTGAAGCGAGCATCTTCGCAAACTCGGCGGCATCCGCATCCTTTTGCTTGGCATCCTGGACGGCGCGGAAACGGCGGGAGCGCTGTTGGTTCATCTTTGCGCGCGGGGCGACACCGTCTGCCACCTTGTTAGCACGGGTGTGTCGTATGGGATGGAGAGGGAAGCTGGAAGAAAAGCAGCCGTACCTCCCTCAGCTTTGCGTCATCCGTGGGATAATGAAGCTGTCCTTAGGGAGGCACCGGAGACATTCAGACCGTCTGGGCATTCGTCACATACCAACAGCAATCATTAGCAGCTTGCGCGGGCGCACCATGTTGACGACGCGGTCGGTGTATTTGAAGATCTCGATCATCATCTGCTCCTCGTTCTCCGGCGGGTCCTTGTCCTCTGGATGCGAACACGGATGGACGATGCCGTTCATATCGAGATAAAGGTTGTCCATCTCCTCCCCATTGGGATTGGGCTTTGTGGCGTCAACGGGTTCAACGGTGCCATCGGGATATTCGACAGGCTCGGCCTCGACGACGGGCGAGATGATCTTGGGGTACTTTTGCGAAAGCCATCGGAAGAGCGCGGGAACACCCATGGTGACGGCGGGGCTCGAGCGACGAGCACGAAGCTGGCGTGGCGGCGGGTGTGGGTTGCGACGTGAGCCGTGGCCGAAGGCTTCAGCGCGGAGGCGAAACTAGGTCGAGAGAAAGGACGCGTCGTGGGCGACGCCCGTGGAGTGGACTTAGGCGGAAACGGCGCGCTGGTAGTGCATTCCGCGTGGGGGGCGAACTGCACAAAGAGCGGGTGTCGGTGGTGACGGAGGTCGCGTCGGTGGATTGTCTTTAAGGTTGCGCCAAAAGTGCAAGCGGCAGATGCCGACCGACGGGGCTCAATTCCGCAGGGCTGTCGCTTCCCCGGAACTCTGGACAGCTTGCGGCATCACCAGCTTCGCCTGTCACCGCTCGACTAGTGCTGCCCCTCGACCTCGCACTCCCCCATTCGTGCCATGGCCCTGCAGTAACCCGACCAGCGATCCTTCTCCACGCCCACGCCTCCGTCGCCGCCCAGAATGTTGCGCATGCTCGAGGCGCAGGCGCCTGCCAAACAGACGGCCACCGACACCATCAATACCCTCTGCAGCCGTCTCGCCAGCGCCACTCTCCTTGAGGATCGCCGCGCTGCCATCCTTGGCCTGCGCAGCTTTGCGAAGGAGTATCCCGCTTCCGTTGCCTCGGGCTCCCTGCGCGGCCTGATCGCTGCTCTCACAAAAGATGCGGAGGATCTGGATACCATAAAGGTCGTGCTGGAGACATTGTTGATGCTCTTCAACCCGGACGAGAATAGCGTACGTAGCAATCATTCATCCGCGAGCCTGGTCTGTATTGATGACTGTGTGCGCGATAGCCCGAAGCCTCTGAAGACATCTCGTTGTGGCTGGCCGACGAATTCACTCAAGTAAGCTCGTTGCTCAACGCCGATTAACTCGTACTGAGCTTATGCTAGCGGCAAGATAACATCACCCTACTTCTTGACCTCCTCGAGGCCACCGACTTTTACTCGCGCCGCTACGCCCTGAAGCTTCTCAAAGCTATCTCGGAGCTGCGCCCTGAAAGAACTCAAGAGTGCATCTTATCCGCTCCCCTTGGTATACCTAGGCTCGTTGCCGCATTGGATGACCCCCGTGATGCCGTGCGCGATGGTACGACTTGCAGGATGCCGTAGACCGCCGCGATCTCGAAGGCTGACATGGCTTGCAGTTGCGCTGGATCTCCTCATCGACCTTACTCAGTCCTCGACCGAGCTGCAGAAGATTGTCGCATTCCAGAATGCCTTCGAGAAGATCTTCAATCTTGTTGAAGGTGATGGATCCATAAGACAAGGAAGCATTGTGACCCAGGACTGCCTCACACTAACGGCGAACCTCATTCAATACAACCCATCCAATCAACTGGCCTTCAGGGAATCTGGTTGCGTGCCGAAACTGGCTGCACTTCTGACCAATGGCGTCGAGGTCCCCCGGCCCACGAACCCCGAGGAGGAGGTATGGGAAAGTCCGCACAAAGAAAAGAACCTGTTCGGCCTGCTGGCAGTTCTCCGCATGTTCCTGGTGAAGGGCAGCATGGGCACGGCCGCCAATCAGGACGCGTTCCACAAACACGGCATTTTACAGCAGGCCCTTGAACTTTCCTTTGACCACACAGTGTCCGTTCCTGTCAGGTCACAAGCTCTGTACGTTTGCGCAGATGCCATCAGGGGAAACGCGAGGCTACAAGAGATCTTTGCTCAGACTCAAGTCGCAATCTCAGATTACGAGCACAGCAATCAACCCAACGGGGAGAGGATACAAAACGGTATCTCGCAAGTGCACGTCATCGAGGCTCTGTTGCATCTCATCCTTGGCGCTTCGTCTGTGCAGATGTTTGATGCTCGTTTTGCTGCGTGCGAATGTCTTAAGGCATACTTCTATAACCATGACCAGACGGGCAGGCATTTCCTTAACCATGCTGTAAACGTACACCTTGCCGGGGAGGAGGACACTGCCAATGTCGTCACTACATTGGTCCGCGGTCCGCAGAGCTTCCAGACTGTAGATTCCTATCGCCTCTGGTTTGCAGCCGTTGTAACATTCCACCTTCTTTTCGAGAACCCGGATGCCAAAAGCCTTCTGATGGGCGTCGTCGAGGGCGATGCAGAGAGTGGAGAAGAAGTCGTCACATGCATTCAGGAAATGAGCAGCAACCTCATCAGCGGTCTTCAAAATGGCGAGGACGAAAGAGTGATTATCGGCTATCTAATGGTCCTCTGTGGATGGCTCTTCGAAGACTCCGATGCAGTCAACGATTTCCTCGGAGAGGGAGCTAGCATCCAGACCCTTGTCACGACTGCGGCAAGAACGACCACGGACAAGCCGGTGATTAGAGGTCTCTGTGCTGTTCTGCTTGGCATAATCTACGAATTCTCTACCAAAGACTCACCCATTCCTCGACGCGAGCTGCAGCCTGTTCTGCTCAACAGCTTGGGACGGGAAAAGTATCTGGATGCTATAACGCAACTCCGAACACATCCCTTTGTACGCGAATTTGAAGTCATGCCTCAGGGTGGCGCCGCTGCGTTTGGTGGAAACTTACCCGATGTCTTCTTCGACAGCACGTTCGTAGACTTTCTCAAGGATAACTTCAGCAGACTCTCGCGTGCCATCGACAGAGATCCGGGGATCGAGATTCAGCAAAACCCACAAGGCGTGGATCGAGACTTGGTCGATACTATCCGCGGGCAACTTGACGAGAAAAGCAAAGCATTGGAGAGTGCAGAATCGAAAATGCTGTTCGTGGAAAGACAACTCAACGAGGAGCAAGCGAATCACAAGAAAGACCTGGACACAGCCACCACCGAGATCAACCGCATAAAGCATGTCAACGAGGCGTTGCAGCGCAATCACGAAGCCGACGTGGCACAACGGGAGGCTGCACACTCAGCTGCACTGCAAAGATTGGAGGAACACCAGCGCCAGCAGATGGGAAGCCTCAATGCTCAGCTGCAACAGAAGCAAAGGGAAGCGGCCGGACAGGCAGCCAGCGCCAAACAACAGCATGACCGGGAAGTCGCACAGCTAAGGCGCGAGAGAGCAGAGCTCGAGGAAAGGAGCAAGAAGACTGAGTCTAGCCTGCAAGCAAGATGCGCTCAAGCCGAAGCCGCGCTTGAGGAAGCAAAGAAGAAATGGGCTGAGTTGCAGACGAACTTCGACAAGACGCAGGCCGAGCTCACAGCCGCGCAAAAAGCGAGCTCAAGCTTCGAGGAAAGGAGCAAGAAGGCTGAGTCTAGCCTGGAATCTACTACCAAGCAGCTGAAGGAAGTCGAATTGAATCTCAGCCGTACTGGTGCCGACCTGTCGGCTGCGCAAGGCACTGTTGCAAGCCTGGAAGAGACAGTACGCCGGAAGACGGTGCAGGTCGAAGAGCTCACGCGCAAGGTGGAGCAGCTCGAGAAGGCTGTCGAAACAAGCAAGACAGAGCTCAGGGATGTGAAGGCCCAGTCGCAGAAGCATGAGAATGCAGCAAGGTCGACCGACTTCGCATTGAGAGAAGCTCAGGACCAACTTAAGGAGGCCCAGGAGAAAGTCAAGGAGGCCCAGGAGAAGGTCAAGAACGTGCAAGACGAGCTCGCGGAGAAGGAGGAGGCCCGAGCGTCTGCACAAGGCGAGCTCGACGATATGCTCATGGTTCTATCAGACCTAGAGGAGAAACGGGCGAAGGACAAGGTAGGAGGCACTTCCGATGTATACATTTGGATGGGTGGCGCTAACCTGCACAGAAACGCCTCAAGGAACTGGGTGAGGAAGTGTCGGACGGAGAGGACGAAGATGACGAGGACGAGGACGAGGATGAGGACGAGGAGGGTGAGGAAGAATAGGGCAAGGGCGAGGGCGATGGGTGAGCAGCTGCGAATGCAAAAAGTCATGGATGCCGTGTGATGATGCTTGCTGTGACAAGTTTGTGCCTGATGATGCCTGACTCCGTGGATCGGCGTTGGTCTGACTCACCCTCACCGCCCGGAAGTGTCGTCGCGACCGGAAATTTGAAAGTCGAGCGCAACCCCGCCATCAACACCAACGCCTGCCCCGCAACGCCTCTTGCGTCCTCGAAGCCCCCGCTCCGCTCGGCACGCAGAAGGCCGCCACATCGCCATGTCCATCTCTTTTCCCAAGGAGGAGGAGCGTATCCTCGCCCTCTGGAGAGAGATCGATGCCTTCCGCCGCCAGGTCGAGCTTTCCAAGGGCAAGCAGCCCTACACCTTCTACGATGGCCCGCCCTTCGCTACCGGCCTGCCGCATTACGGCCATTTGCTCGCATCCACCATCAAGGACATCATCCCGCGCTACTGGTCCATGAAGGGCCGCTATGTCGAGCGTCGCTTCGGCTGGGACACCCACGGCGTGCCCATTGAGCACGAGATCGACAAGAAGCTGGGCATGAGCGGCAAGGATGCCGTTGAGAAGCTGGGTCTGGCTCAGTACAACGAGGAGTGTCGCGCTATTGTCATGCGCTTCGCCGCCGAATGGCGTCAGACTATCGACCGTCTGGGTCGCTGGATCGACTTCGACAATGACTACAAGGTGCGTGCCGACGCGCCGTTCTCAAGTGCCAATCGCTGACATTCTGTGCAGACAATGAACCCCCAGTTCATGGAGTCCGAGTGGTGGGTCTTCAAGCAGCTGTTCGACAAGAACACCGTCTACCGCGGCTTCAAGGTCATGCCCTACTCGACCGCCCTCAACACCCCGCTTAGCAACTTCGAGGCTCAGCAAAACTACAAGGATGTCCAGGATCCCGCTGTCGTCATCTCATTTCCTCTCCTCGACGACCCCAACACCGCCTTCCTTGCCTGGACCACCACGCCCTGGACCCTGCCCTCGCACACCGGCCTCGCCGCCAACCCCGCCTTCGAGTACGTCAAGATCCTTGACGAGGCATCGGGCAAGCACTACATCCTCCTCGAATCGCTGCTGAAGACACTCTACAAGGATCCCAAGAAGGCGAAGTTCAAGATCGTGGAGAAGATTCAGGGCAAGTCGATGGAGGGCTGGAAGTACGAGCCGCCGTTTGACTACTTCAAGGCCGAGTTCAAGGACTTTGGTTTCAAGCTCTGCCTTGCGGACTACGTTACGGCTGATAGCGGTACCGGTATCGTCCACAATGCACCGGCCTTTGGTGAGGACGATTATGCTGTCTCGCTCAAGGAGGGCATCATCACCGAGGCCCGTCCGCCGCCGAACCCCGTGGACGAGACTGGCCTTTTCACCGCTGAAGTTCGCGACTTCGCTGGCCAGCACGTGAAGGAGGCGGACAGGGCTATCATTAAGCACCTGAAGGCAGCTGGACGTGTCGTTGTCGACAGCCAGGTTACTCACAGTTATCCTTTCTGTTGGCGCTCCGATACCCCGCTTATCTACCGCGCCGTCCCGTCGTGGTTCGTTAGGATCCCGGAAATCATTCCGGACATGCTAAAGGGCATCGAGGAGTCTCACTGGGTCCCCTCCTTCGTCAAGGAGAAGCGCTTTGCTAGCTGGATCGCCAACGCTCGCGACTGGGCTGTCTCCCGTAATCGTTACTGGGGCACACCCATTCCGCTCTGGTGCAGTGACGATTTCAAGGAGGTTGTCTGCATCGGCAGTATCGAGGAGCTGAAGGAGCTGAGCGGCTACGAGGGCGAGATCACTGACCTGCACCGCCACCACATCGACCACATCACGATCCCAAGTAAGCAGGGCAAGGGCGTGCTGAGGAGGATACCCGAGGTGTTCGACTGTTGGTTTGAGTCGGGAAGCATGCCTTACGCTTCTCAGCACTACCCCTTCGAGAACAAGGAACATTTCAACGCTTCTTTCCCTGGTGATTTCATCGCTGAGGGCTTGGACCAGACCCGTGGTTGGTTCTACACCATGACGGTTCTCGGTGTCCATCTCTTCGGCAAGCTTCCATTCAAGAATTGCGTTGTCAACGGCATTGTCCTTGCGGAAGATGGCAAAAAGATGTCGAAGAGGTTGAAGAACTACCCCGACCCTTCAAAGATCATGGACGAGTATGGCTCTGATGCCCTTCGTCTCTACCTGATCAACTCCCCTGTCGTGCGTGCCGAGCCCCTGAGATTCAAGGAGGCAGGCGTGAGAGAGATTGTTTCGAAGGTGCTCCTTCCGCTGTGGAACAGCTACAACTTCTTCGAGCAGCAGGTCGCTCTCCTGAAGAAGGTGGCAAATGTTGACTTCAAGTTCGACCCCAAGATCCAGGAGTCGAACACCAATGTCATGGACCGTTGGATTTTGGCCAGTTGCCAGAGTCTGCTCAAGTTCGTCAACCAAGAGATGAATGGCTACAGGCTGTACACTGTCGTCCCGAGGCTGTTGGGCCTCATCGAGAACACAACCAACTGGTACATCAAGCTCAACCGTCGCCGCCTAAAGGGCGAGTATGGTATGGATGACACCATCCATGCTCTGAACACCCTGTTCGATGTTGTCTTCACCCTTGTCCGCGGTCTCGCACCCTTCACACCTTTCCTCACCGACAACATCTACCAACGCCTTCTTCCTCTTATTCCCGATAACCTGCGCGCCGAGGACCCGCGCAGCGTCCACTTCCTTGCTTTCCCCGAGGTTCGCGAGGAGCTCTTCGATGAGGCTGTGGAGCGTCGGGTTGGCCGCATGCAGGCAGTCATTGATCTGGGCCGTGTTTCGCGTGAGCGCCGCAACATTGGGCTGAAGACTCCGCTGAAGACGATCATCATCATCCACCCAGACCAGCAGTACCTTGACGACGTCAAGAGCCTCGAGGGCTACATCTGCGAGGAGATGAACGTGCGCGACCTCATCCTCTCGTCTGATGAGGACAAGTACAATGTCCAGTACTCGGTTTCGGCCGACTGGGCTGTTCTTGGCAAGAAGCTCAAGAAGGATGCTGTCAAGGTCAAGAAGGCTCTGCCTTCATTGAGCAGTGACGATGTCAAGGGCTATCTCAAGGCGGGTAGCATCACTGTCGACGGCATCCAGCTTGGCCCCGAGGACCTCGTTGTCAAGCGCGGTCTCAAGGAGGAGGGTGCGTCGAAGGCGCAGGAGGTCAACACGGACAACGATGTTTTGATCATCGTCGACTGCGAGACGTACCCCGAGCTCCAGCAGGAGGGTATCGCGCGTGAGATCATCAACCGTGTCCAGCGTCTGCGCAAGAAGGCCGGCCTTGTCCCCACCGACGACGTTGGCATGCAGTTCCGCATCCTTGGCGATCCGGATAAGGTCGGCCTTGAGGGCGTGTTCGAGAGTCACGCTAGCATGATGGAGAAGGCGTTGAGGAGACCACTGGACAAGCACGTTGTTACGGAGGTGGAGGGCAAGGGCCCGGAGGCGGTGAAGAACGACGAGCTCATCTTGGAGGAGGAGCAGGAAGTCCAGAAGGCAACGTTCATGCTTAGATTGGTGAAGTTGTAGAGCGATTTGCCTAGATGAGGATGGACCAAAAAAAAAGTACCACGTGAACAAAGAAATCAAAAGATGAGGGAAGATGTAGATAGATCTTTCTGGAACGAGAATTGAATTTATGCCTTATGCCGTACGCGTCTACGATGTTCTCTGAGAGTCTGCTTTAAAAAATATTGCATATACTGGATGTACTTCACTCCAGGGCATGGGTCTGCGGAGGAAGCTTCAAAGAATATTGGATTGATCTGTTTCTTGGTTCACCCTTTGGTTATGATTTCTTAACAGCAGCCTGCGAATGCGGATCGAGTTAGACAAGCAGTGGCTGTGTTCAGGCGAGAGGGAAGTTATACCAGATAACAGTCCTTTAATCTCAAGAATTCCTTGGCGCACATGTCTTTGTGAACGTTGTTGTAGTCGGCCAGGATACATTTTCCGTACGCGGCGCTCTGGAGCGAGTCGTCAGGTGGGTGCTGCATCCCAGGGATTTTCGGGCAGGGTCATACCTCGACGGAGCACTTGGCGGCGGCCGATGCAACCTTCTCAATGGGACGCGTCCGGCCTGGCATTTTTGCGGAGGATGCGAGTGAATGGCGGAGATGGTTCAGTGTTGCGGGGCGATGTCATGACTGCCGCCTCAAACGCGGCAAACACGCCAAGAGCCGGGGCTGGGCGCGTGTCGGGCTGCTCCACTGCTCCACTGCTGGCACGCGTCTCGGCCTTTGCGCTGCGCAACACCACAACACCTACTGTTTCCCCGCACGCGCCAATTCTTCCACGATCTTTTTTTGCTTCCCTATGCTAATGATTGGTACCTTGATTCGAGCGCATTGGAGTACTGATGAATGCCATCTCATGAGCCACGACTACCCTCCCGCCACCGCCCTAATACCGCGCGCGCCGCTCGCATGCAGAGCATTGCGACGACGAAGCCGAACCAACTGCGACACCCTACGAAAGGATAACCGACCCTCACCCAGCCTCACACCCTAACGAAAACCGAATGCCCTCCTCCCGGCAACAACATCCCCACCATGGCTTCCCCCAGCAACCCGTCCAGCCTGGCCCTGCCTACAACGAAGACACTTTCCTCCCGCTCACCAACCAAGATGTCGAGGTCCTATACACCATCGTCACCACGGCCCAGCGCCTGCATCGCTCCTCCGCCACAGCGTTGCCGCCATACCGCGCCCTCTTCACCGCCTACGACCATGTCCTGGCCGACCGCCGCATCGACCCGAACCAGGACCGCGTGTACTTCCGCTTCCTGCTGCGCATGCGCGGCGTCGACGCCAGCACCGTCGCCGCCAGCGACGCCGACGATGGAACGCGCACGCTGTATGGCCGGTTCGAGATGCTGTTGGCGGAGATGGGCATACAGCTGGAGGTGGATGAGGGAGGCCCATCGGGCCTCGTGGTGGAAGACGAGGCCGTCGTCGACGACGACGACTACGACGACTTGTATGGAGGAGCCGAGGACGGCGCAGCCGCCGCTGTCGGAACGCCCACCCTCCCGCCGCTGTCTCGGCGCGCGAGCTTCGATGATACGACCTTTCATCGGAGTAGGCGGTGGGACGACGATGCGGATGATGAGGAGGAGGACGATGCGGCGCCGAGGAGCAGACGGTCTAGAAGCAGGGCGTCGGATGTCGTGTCGTCGCTCTCTAGGCCGAGGCGCCCCAGTAGCAGGGTGTCTGATACCGCGGCCTTCTCGCGGCGTCGACGTTCGAGCGATCGAACCGGCCCTGGTGCTGGTGCCGTCGGTGCCGCTGGTGCGGCGCGATCAGCCATGCATTCGGGATTTCCGCACCGAGGGAGGAAGCTGAGCTCGAGGAACCTCGCGCAAGCGGTGGAGCATGCGCGACGGATCAGTCGACAGGGACGTGAAAGGACTCGATCGCAGTCGAGCCAAGGGAGCCTTCGGATTACGAGGACGGAGGAAATCCAAAGGCCTGTGCGCGAGCCCGGGTTCTACGACGTGGACGACTTGAGCACGGTGCCGTCCCGACGCTCGTCCATTTCTGGTCCAGTTCCGGATGGACAGCACTTTGTCCCGCCCGAGATGCTCTATAGACCGTCGCCGACGCAGATGCTGGCGGACGCGGACACGTTCCTGTACGCGAGGACGCTGTTTGCTGCGCGGCGAGCGTTGCACACGTGGCGTGACCAGGCCATGGCCCTGCGCGAGCGGGGCGCGCAGATGGAAGAAGAGGCCGATCTCTTCAACAAGAAAAAACGCGCCGAAGCTGCATTCGAGTCTTTGAGCGTCACCGTAAAGGCACGGCGAGTCGAACGCGAAACGGAGCGGTTCTACGAGCACAACTATTTGCGGGTCGTACATACCTTCGAACTGAACCTCAAATGGCGAACATTGTCCCATTGGTACAAGAATACGGAGAGAGCCATTCGGTTGACTAATCGAGCTCGTGCGCTCCTGCTCAGGAAGAAGCTGTGGAACGCTTGGTACGAACAGACCGTGATCGAGCAGGAGAAAGTACGTCGATTCAAGCTCAAGAAGTACTTCAAAACATGGCGGGACAGGTACGACACTATCAAGGTAAATGAAGAGATGGCCGAGACCGAGCACGCGACGCATGTCATTCAGAACACTTTGATGGCTTGTTTCCGGGAGTTTGCAGCGCGGAAGGCTTCTAAGATGTATGATGACAGACTTCTGCGAAGGGTGTGGGCGATTCTGGCCGATAAAGTGTCATTCGTCACAGAAAGGCAAGCTGCCGTTGACCTGATGGTCCAGCGGGACATCAAGAGCAGGGTGTTCCATCTCATCGCGAACAAGATGCTCAACCTTCAATCCATGGATCCCATCGCGCAGGATTTCCGAGAGCAGAATCTCCTTGCTCGAGCTTTCGGCAGCGTCAAAAGGCAAGCGCAGCTTCAGCCGCTGGAGAGACAATTGACGCAGTGGGTCATGCAGTCTCGCGTACGGAAGGCTTTTGCCGTTTGGCATGTGCGTGCCGACCAATCTGTAATAGCTACGAGGCTCGACCGGAGACGTATCCTGGGCAACGCTTTTACTGCGTGGAACGACAACACGCGCTGCTCTGCGCTGAGAGCACGTGTTGATAGTCGTGTCCTACTTGAATCGCTTCGCAAGTGGCTACTCGAGGCTCGAGCCTCTCTATTCATCCGAGTCCGGAAGGCCAGAAAAAGAGAGCGCGTTTTCCGACAATGGACGGAGATGGTTGAAGATCAAGCGTCGCGCCTCACACGTGCGGAGCGCATGTTGATTGCCTCTCAAGACGCCCGACTGAAGCGGAAAACTTTAGGCCATCTTCGCGATGTTCTTGAGGACCGAAGGCAGCACGAAGCTCAGGCCTTGGCACACTATGAGCCTTCTCTCATAAAGAAGATATGGCCGAAGTTGGTGGAGCGGCACGAGCATCTCCAGCAACTCGACCGGTGGGGATCGGATGCGCAGTTCTACACCGTTTCCACCCATGTCTTGAGGAGATGGAAAGAGAACACACACCAAGCCCAGAAGATACGGAGACGTGAGGCTTATGCCACTATCAGACGTCGTACCAAGCTGTCCATGGCAAGACGTGCATTCGAGAAATGGCGTGGCAAGACCTTGGCTATCGAGTTTATGGAGCGCCAGGCACAAGAACTGCAGGAAAATGCCATCCTGCGGACCGCGACACGACAGCTGAATCATTGGCATGAGAGGACGGTATCCGTCACTCTGAGCGTGGTGACTGCGGAGAACTTCCGTGATCGGGCGGCTGGCACGCGTACTATGAACACCTGGCGTTCCAGGCTCCAGGAAATCTCCAGACATGAGGAGAAGGCCACGACGTTCATGAGAGTGCACGTTGAAGTCGAGGCGAGCGCGTGTCTGAAGAAACTCAACTGGCGCCTTTTCCAGGTACAGCGGCAAAGCCAATCGGGCTATGCGTTGGCCGAGCGGAACCTCGAGAAACACATGAAGCAAATGCTGCGGACTTGGATAGAGCGGATGCATCACAACAGAGACCTTCGAGCCCAGGCCGCGCCCATCTTTGAGGACAGAGAGGACCAGGCGGTCACGCTCGACCGGCGGAGCGAGGAGATGTTGGATCTCACCGGCGAGAGGGAGGCGGATCCCGATGCCGTCATCGCTCGGAACCAGCGTTGGACTCCATTTGACGTCGGCGATCTCAGGCTCAGCCTCAACTTTGACTCCAACCGTCCAGAACTCGAACCAAGACTACCAAACCGCACGTCGTCTCCCGAGAAGCGGAACCCGCTCGCCAGGACCATCAGGAACTCCGACACTGCCTTCGCATCTACCCCCTTACCCGCGTATCTGCGCTCGCCCTCCAAACGCAGCACCGTCAAGGCAAGGCTAGCAGCTCTCTCGCTCAGCACGACCAACGAGAACCGACCCCCTCACCCACTATCCCAAGCTGCCGCCGCCGCTACCACCCCCGCGCCCGCCCGCGGCGTCCCATCTTTCACCTCCTCCGCCGCCGCGTACCCCTCCACCACCGCGCCATCCTATTCCAACTCAACCTTCGCACTCAACACCCACACCGGCAGCACGACGCCCATGGTGGCCCCGGCCGGCTTCGGCACCTTCGGCCCCTTCGGCGGCAGCAGAGCTGGCCCCCCAGGAACCGCGCCGCCAGCCATGAGGAGGACATCGAAGGCGGCGGCGGCGGCGGCGGCATCCGACGTCAACGACGACGACGGTGACGACGACGATGCCAACACCGACGACAACGCCGACGCCACCACCGTCCCCCCGCCAACGACCAACGACGGAGCCGGCAACAACAACAACAACAACAACAACAACAACAACAACAACAACAACAGCGGCACAAAGCACAACTTCGGCGCCAGCACCATGATCGCAGCCACGCCGGCGCCAGCTACGGCTACGGCTACGGCCACGAACCCGATGACCACCGCCAGCAGCAGACCGACGGCCATCACGCCTTTTGCGAGGAAGTTGACGGCGCAGGGGTACCATGCCGGCACGACCCCGGCGACGGGGAGAGACGAGGGCGTGAGGGGTCGGGGCAGGGCGGGCGGCAGGGCGGCGGAAAGAGGTGGTGCCGCCGGTGCCGGTGCCGCGTATGGTGGCGTGGTGGGGTTGGGGCTGGCGTCGTCGGGGTTCGGGCTCGGCGGGTTCGGCGGGTTCGAGGACATCGAGGAGGATGATCGGAGTCCTCGGGTGGTGGGGGAGGAGGAGGAGCGGCAAAGTAGGGAGAGTTCGCCGTGAGGAGGGCGGGTGGGTGGGTGGGGTACTCGTCTGATTGGTTGGGAGGGGTGGAGGCGGAGGGGGGGTTTTTTTTTTGGGCTGCTATTTTGCTTGTTGAGTCTACCGTCGTGGTCTGAGTGGTTTGATTGGATATTGGCCGTTTGCTGGATTAGCTCGTGGAGATACCCCATAGTCTTTTCTCTTCTTTTTTTGAGACTGCTCGCACACGGTTTACCGTTTTCGGTTCGGTCGGCGTTTGTTCGGCGGCATCGACTGATGTTTGTTTGCGGCGGCGGTTCATGGCCGCGTTCGTTGAGTTATCATTTCTTCTGAATGCTTACTGCGATGAGGGCGTGTCATTGCTGCGTATCAGGCGTTTAAAAACACACTTAGCTGTTTATGATGATCTACAATATTTTGTCTGAACTGCGTTGACCGGCTATGGCACTGCTTAAAACGGCACAGCAGGTTGATGCGAACTGAAACGAGCCGGGTAAAGTATAGAACCACTAGTCTCGACAGGGTGAAGCTTCGACGGAGTATCTACAGTAATGCGCACGGTGCTCCATGCGCCTCATTGGGGGAAAGGTGCTAAATCACACGACATGGGGTTCGGGAGCGAGGAGGATCCGGATTCGGGTTAGAACATACATGGTTTGCAGAGCATGTGAGGACAAGAGAGCGTGGGGCAATGTCCCGTATGTATTTAATAGTTCACCAACTGGTGGTACATGCATGTCCCTTTCATCGACGTCGACTTCTACAACTACCAGCCATCGCGCCAACCATGGTGGACTGCAACAGATCCCCCGAAGATGATGCGTGTGAGAAGCCAGTCAGCTCTGTCCAAAAGACTGTCATACCCGTCTGTATCTTCGTCGGGTAAGTAAGCGCAAACACTCAAACACAGAAGCACCCCTGATGGTTGGCAGAATCCTCTTGATCGCCATCATTGTCTTTCTGTATTCCATTCGCCGTCGTGCTCGTCTGGAACGCCAATGGGAGCAACAAGCGCGAGCAAAGTACGAAAATGCTTTCAACAACCATGAACCGCATGGAAAGACAGACACCAACGTTCCTGGGACCAGACAAACGGACGATAAGGGCGCGCATAAATCATGATTCGGGTCGACAAGTGTATGTAGGGGAGAGAAGCAACTCGCATCAGCTTATGTATCTGCACCCAAGTATGGACATGCAACAGAAGCCTGCTGAGCAAAGGAGTTTTGTATGAGCTTTCAACTTTCAGTCCATCGATCTTCATACAAAGGCTCACGTTTGCATTGCGCTTCTGTAACTTTTTTTTCTTCCGCAATTTCGGCATGTCTCATATATGTACCCGTTTTCTAGATTTGCTACATCGATAACAGCTCCGACTGGAAACAGATGCCATTTGTAGAGACGGTTGCTGGAAATATCCGCCAGTTCCTTTCCTGATGCTCGTACCCCTTTGCTGCCGGCTGAAGATTCGGCGCGCGGTAAGTAGCATACCCGATGCCTCGTTGTCTACTAACCAGCGCAGGCTTTGACTCAAAAGGCCTTCTCTTGGCAGCTTACGCTGATCAGTTATTTTTGGCACCACCACGCCCGTGCGCCGGCGAAAAAGGCGAATCAAAGTTACCAGTGAGCGAGTTCAAGGGTTGTTTCAGCATGTCAATAATGCTGAGTGGTATCCAATTGCAGTCAACACCCAACAGCTTACAGGCTGGATTCAAGGCAATGTAGCGACACGACATGAAACGGCCCCCATGCCAAGTCAGCCTGGGTCATGGAGTTGTCCGATTAAGCGCCAGCTTGATACGTCATGCTGAATCCTTCGAGTTTTTTCAACCAGTACAGTCGGCTGAGGATTTGGTGGCCAGAAAACTAGCTCTAAATTGGCTGAACCCATGGCGGGTAGATCAAATCAGCGGTACATATGTCACCATGACCCTCTCGAGAAGCCTTCTTTCCATGTCCGTCTCGTTTGTGCCCTTTATGTAAACTCAGTCATATTTACCTTATCTTTTGCGATACCACTGGGTATCATTCCCCTCCGTTCCTGGTGTAGATGGCTCAGGAAGCCTCTCGCAAGCCATGTCGGGAATGCCACACAAATCGTTCAACATGCTGGTTCGGAGAGCTTCCGGGGCTCTTTACAAACCTCTATCACGGCCACAAACCACATCCTCGGCAGAGAAGTCTCTGCCGGCACATCGCAATTCTTTCATCAAAAGGATTGGCCCTTACTCTTTGGGCATCCTCGTTGTTGCTTTCATCCTCATGGCAATAGCTCTCGCTTTCCTGTGTCACCTTTGGGTAGGTGACCGTAATTCGATCTCATGGAGATGGGTAATACTCAACGATTATGTTGGGTCGGCGGTCGCACTTGCGGCTTTGGCTATCCAGGTCTCTGTGTCCTCTTCGGGGGCTGTCGCAGTATCGATGCTCTCGTCACTAGCCATGGAGAGATGGGGCGTACCGCTCAGCCAGTCTCTGGCCATCTCCACCATGCGATACAACAACTCAGGGCCCCTCCTCTCGCTATGGAGTTTCGTACGGCAAGCCAGAAAGACTCATGGGTGGAAAGCTGTCACCTTTTGCCTGCTGATGGCGGTGATTACATTGGCAGCCAACTTCAGCTCCACCATCCTGCTCTTTGACGTCCATCCCGGCCAGATTCATGGCGTTCCCGAGATGGTCGACGTCCCGCTTGGCTGGACAGAGGGCACAAGCAAGGAGCCCGCAACCTGGTATCAGAACTTCATGCTCCAAACGCCATCCGCATATCAGACGTTTGCCGAGTGGTCCGACCCCCCCGAGCCGGCGGAGAACATGTCGGACACGGGACCGTTGGTACGCGCTTTACTTCCCTTCGCCTCGGAACAGACGAGGACAAGCATACAGAATTATGAAGGCCCTGCAAAAGTGTTTGATGCCAGGGTTGCCTGCGTACGTCCAAACTTCGTCGACTCGACCTTCGTCGTCAATTCCGACTTGGTCAACTTTACCGGACAGGTTGGCATCAGCGCTCGTCCTCCGGGGCTAGACAGCCAGCGAGGAAACGGGGATGGCGCTTCTCTCAACGGCTTCCCCTTGATACCCTTCGAATGCAGCGTCGGCTACGGCACGCAGATATGCCCGCTGGAGCGCGGCAGCGTAGACCTCGGCTTGAGGTCCTGGCTCTGGGAGTATTTCAACTCGACGCAGAACGTCACCGCCAGTGCCTTCCTGTTTTTCGAGAGCCAATACATGCTGGACGCCTACAACGACACTTCCAACGGCACCTACCGGCCACTCTTCAACTACAACACCACAAATCAAGGACAAGGGTGGAACTCCACCGGCGACGGGCCCTGGCTCAATCTGCAGCCCACCAACTGGACGCTGAAACCGCCTTGCGAAGCCACCAACTCATGCAGCCCGTCCTGCGAAGTGTTCAAGACCTGCGGCCGGCCCGGCCTGAACGCCTCCCTCTGCTTCGACGCCTTGTAAACCACCACCCCCTTCCCCAGCTCACCCCACACACAGCTAACCCGCCTCCGTCCAGATGGCCCGACATGGACCTCCCCGTCCAATTCAACGCCACCCAAAGCCGCACAGAGCCCAAGGTAACAATCGACCCAACCACCAACCAGCTCGACCTCACCCCCGTCCGCCACCAACTCGGCGCCACGGGGCCCCGCCTCCGCCTCTCCCCCACGGCCCGCAACATCCTGACCCTCTCCATCTCCTCGGTCCGCGCCGCGCTCGACGCCCTCCGCCCGGCCGACCTCTCCCCTTCGCTCTCCGCCAAGCTCCTCGACGGCTCCTCCCTCTGGTTCACCCTCAACCCGGACTACAACGGCGGCGGCGCCACCTCCTGGACCTTCTGCCGCGACCTCCGGCGCGCGCAATGCGCCTACGGCGGCGTCTACGACGCCAACACGTCGACGACGCTCGCCAGCGTCACGCAGGGCCTCCTCGCGCGCTCCATCCTCGACGACGACGCGGGCCACGACCCCGCCGCCGCCCTCTCCGCCGCCCTCACCGTGCTCGCCCGCATGCAGTTCTACGACGCGGCCGCGACTTTTGACTTTCCGCGCAGCGCGGCCGCGACGGCGTTCGTGACAAAGGCTTTCCCGCACGCGGCGCGCGGCCTGGCCGTCGTGGCGGGCGTGTGCGTCGCGCACGTCGCGCTCGTGGGCGCGCTGGCGCTGGCGTTCGCCCGGGGCACGGCGTGGTCGCTGCTGGACGCGGCGTGGGCGGCGGCGGCGCAGATGCAGACGGAGGGCGTGGGGGAGATACTGAGGACGGCGACGGCGATGAGGGATGGGGATGTGGAGGGGATGGTGGTCGGGGAGGCCGGCGGCGGGAGGGAGGGGGGGGGAGGCGGTTGTGCGGGTGAGGCATAATTTGGAGACGGGGAGGATCGAGGCGATGGAGTGATGGGGTGGGGGGATGGTTGTCGATGGGGTTTGTTGTTTCTTATAGTCTGCTGCCGACGGGTTTTGAGGCTGCTGATGATGTTTCGAGGAATTACGAGTTTTTCGAGTGGAAATCTTGCGGGATACGTGTTTTTGACATGTGCGCAGATGCGCACAGTTGGGATTGCAGCGTAGCTCACGCCAACACCGCCGGGATATCCTAGTGCAGACAACCCGTGGGTCTGGTGATGGGTTGAACACGTATCTGTGAACACAATCAAGCAATCAGGGGTCGATGAAATTAGGGACAGGATAGAAGAAACTTGGGTTGAAGATCATCTTTCTAAGAGTCCGAGCTTCTATAGACCATCTTGCTCTATGATCCGCCGGTGACTGAACCGATCTGTGTAATTGGCGGACGTAGCTGGTGTCAACTCGGTATCTCCAACGTTCCGCTGTGTAAGCTCCAACAGAGCAGCATTATTTGCGCTGCCACTGTAACTGAAGGGCAAAAGATTATCCGCCAGTTCGATCATGGCAAAGTGTAGCCGCCGTCAATGATGAGATTTGCCCCAGTCTTCACAAAGATCAGCTTCAAAAGAGCGGCCCTATGGACAGTGAGACTTACCATATAAGTGCTTGCGTTGCTAGCCAAGAAGACGTAGGCGCCTTTCAGCTCTTGCGCGTCCGCCATCCGATGGCCAGGGATCATGTCGAGCCACTTGTCCCTCATCTCGGGCGGGTGCAACAACAGGACTGTTTCCACATCAGCACATGAAAATCCAGAGGCGACGAGACAAAGACAGACTCACTCTCGGTATCAATAAACCCCGGACTCACGCAGTTGACCCTCGCAAAATCGACCCACTCGACGGCCAAGCTCTTGGCCAGGTGCACGACGGCGGCCTTGCTCGCATTGTACGCCGCCTGCTTCTGCGGGATGTTCACCAGCGTGGCGCTCACGCTCGCCGTGAAGATGACGTTGCCCGCCCAATTCCCGTCCTCCTTGCCGCTCTCCTTCGCGCGCTTGAAGACGTTCGCCGCCGCCTGCGCCGTGTACATGGCGCCGTCCAGATTGACGCCCATGACGCGCCGCCACTTCTCCTCGGCCACGTCCTCGGCGGGCGCCATGTCGGCGATGCCCGCGTTCGCGACCACCACGTCCAGCCGGCCAAAGTCGGCGGCGACGCGCTCCAGCGTCGCCGTGATGTCGGCCTTGTCCTCGACGCGCGACTTGTACGCGCGGACGGCGGTGTTGCCGGCGCCGCTCTTGGCGGCGAGGTCGGCCGCGATGGCGGCGGCGTCGGCGTCCGGGGTCGAGGCGTAGATGATGGCGACGGCGTGCGCGCCGGCCTCGACGAGGGCTTGCGAGACGGCGAGCCCGATGCCGCGCACGCCGCCCGTCACGGCGGCGACTTTGCCGGCGAGGGAGAAGTGCGAGAGCACGGGGGCGGAGGCGTTGGGGTGCGAGGGCATGACCATTTTGGCGGCTTTTTTTTCTTCTTTCTTTTTTCCTTTTTTTTTCACGGAGACCTTTTCTGGTGGAGAGGCGGTGGGATAGGGCGGGCGGAGGTTGGATATACGCTGCGGAGAGGAATTGAAGCGATTGAAGGCGTTGAAGCGGCTGGAGTAAACAGGCAATACACGGGTGTGAAGGAGCTTCGAGCCGCTAGAGAAGAAAAGAAAACACGAGAGTGAGGTGTCAACAGTAGGCCCACCGGGCGACGGTCGACCTGGCCGACATGGAGTGGGGCGCGGTGACGACAGGGTCGGAGGTGTTGAGCGTCAGGCCGCTACCCCGCCTTCCTGAGGCATGGGTAACGGTCGACGATCCCCCGCCTGCGTGTCCCTCTTGCTACACTGCCGGCTGCAATGCTTCCTCCGCCATTCCATTGCTGGCGCTGCTTGCCCCACCATGACCCGGGCGTGGCAGTCCGACACAAGAGCCACGCAATAATATATCCCACCGTTGCAGAACCGCACCGAGACGGTCATTGAAGACAATTCGACACCAATCACCAGACAAGATGGCAACAGCAGTAGACACAAGCAACATGACGGTATGTCCAACATCACAACCACTCCACGCACGTCTTCCGCCCGCAATGCAAAACAATACAAAAAAAACACACACAAAAAAAAGAAGACTCCCTCCTCCCTTCCCCCCTCCCTCCTCCAACCGCCAACTAACCAACCCCCCCCTCCCTCCGCACCAAGAACCCATCCTTCGTCCTCCAATCCCTCCACCACGTCCAAATCGAAGACCGGCCCATCCCCGCCCTCCGCTCGCCCACCCACGACGTCCTCCTGCACATCGCGCAGACGGGCATCTGCGGCAGCGACATCCACTACTGGCAACGCGGGCGCATCGGGTCCTTCGTCCTCGACTCGCCCATCGTCCTCGGCCACGAGTCGTCCGGCACCGTCGTGCGCGCCGGGAGCGGCGTCTCCCCCCACCACCTGCGACCGGGCGACCGCGTGGCCGTCGAGCCGGGCGAGCCGTGCCGGCGGTGCGCGCACTGCCGCGCGGGCGAGTACAACCTGTGCGCGGCCACGATATTCGCGGCGACGCCGCCGCACGACGGCACGCTGCAAAAGTTCTTCGCCGTCGCGGCCGACTACTGCTACCGCGTCCCCGCGCACGTCGACATGGAGGAGGCGGCGCTGGTGGAGCCGGTGGCGGTGGCGGTGCAGGTGTGCAAGACGGCGGGGGTGCCGCTGGGGGGCCGCTCCGTGCTCGTGTTTGGGTGCGGGCCCATCGGCGTCTTGTGCCAGGCTGTGGCGCGGGCGTACGGCGCGAGCGTCGTGTGTGGCGTTGATGTGGACGAGTCGCGGCTGGAGCTGGCGCGGGCGTTTGCGGGGAGCGAGACGGTGATGAATCCGAGTGTGGGGGATGAGGGCGGGGAGGGCGGCGCGAGGGAGCCGGTGGAGAGGGCTGAGGTGGCGGCGGGGTTGTTGAAGGAGAGGCTGGGGCTGGGAGAGGGCGCGGATGTCGTGTTGGAGTGCACCGGGGCGGAGCCGTGTATACAGGCGGGCGTGTTTGCTGCGAGGAGCGGGGGCGTCTACGTCCAGGCGGGGATGGGCAAGGAGGTGAGTTGGCCCATGTCGGATTGTCGAGACGACTCGTGCTGACATGATATGCGCAGAATGTGACGTTCCCCATCACTACGGCCTGCATCCGTGGCCTGACCATCAAGGGCTCCATCAGGTATACCGCTGGGTGCTACCCTGCGGCCATTGACCTCGTTGCCTCTGGCAAGGTGCCTGTGAAGAAGCTGGTGACACACCGCTTCAAGTTTGAGGAGGCCGAGAAGGCGTTCGAGTTGGTAAAGGCGGCAAAAGAAGGAGTGTTCAAAGTGGTCATTGCCGGCGTGGACCAGCCGCTGCTTGGATAGATCCGTAACGACTTGACTCGATTTGAAACCCCATTGCCGCAAATAGGATGTGCATATTGCCTCGATCATGCCTCGTTGTCTCCGATCAAAGTGATGCATCGAGATATCGTCCGCTCCAGCCCCACCCGACGGTGACGAACGCACCCTCAAACAGTCAAAAGCAGTTCGCAAACCTGCTTCACGCACTCCAACCCCCCAGCCCGACATCTCCCGATCATATCCAACCGTCCATCGACGAAATCAGCTGGTGCGACGACCAACCCCCCCCCTCATCATGCCACCAGCAAGTGACCCGACCCGAGATTCGGCCGCCTCGCCTCGCCTCGTCCCGTCCCGGCATCGGCGCAGCCACCGACCTAGGTATTTACCAGTCGTCGCGGGAGGGAAGGGCAGCAGAGACCTGCATACGTCCGCGGATGGGGGTCAAAGGGGCGAGAGGCGCCCATCCCATCCCATCCCCTGTCAGCCTCAACCATCATCATCATCATCATCAAAAAAAAAGGAAAAGACCAAGAACAATCCAATCGTTACGATGAATCCCCCATGTTCATCGACCCCCACACATACGCCTTCACAGCCTCCCCCCCGCATAATCAGCCGTCGGCCACACCCCGGCATTTCTTCTCCGCATTTCTCCCCCCCGGACGGACGACAGTCGCCCCAGGATAATTGCCGTTTCGGGTAAGGGTGCGCTGCCGTCGGCGGGAGGGGCACGGCCATTTGGTTTGTGAGAGTGCGACGGATTGATTCCCCCCCGGGTGTGCTCTCACCCCGCGGCGCCACCGTACCTACGTCAGTCACTGAAGGCCGAAATGAGATGGCCCGACGCCCAACGGTTGGAAAGGTGGATACTCCACCCTCTCCCCATGGGGAAACTCGGCGCCGACTGGTTAGTACAGTGTACATCGCGAGATCTTCTGGGGGAGGGCCCGGGGCCCCATGCGGGGGTGGATGAGGTAGCGTGATGGCATGATCCGCGCGACGGGTTGGCGGCCCCCCCTCCCCTTCCTCAAGGCAAACCTGGTTGATGGCGTTGTTTTTTTGTTGTTTTTGGATTGTTTTTGGAAGCTTGGAAGCTCTTGGAAAGGGATGGGCCTGGGAATGAAAAAGATAGAGAGAGTGTGCGTGACACGGGATACGTCCTCGGAAAGAGCCAACCTGTTTTTTTCTTTTTTCTTTCGGGCTCGGTTTCGTTGCTCACCCCCCTCTCTCCCAAATGACGAGCTGGCTAGCCAGAGGTGCCGAAAGCTTGACGCGGCTCATGAGCGCGGCTGGTCCTTGGTGCTTATCCGAGGAGTTGGTATATAGTGCAACAGGCATCCCCTCCGTTCAGTGATCTTGTCTCGCACATGCATCAGCATTGATTGTTTCCGATCGAGTTTTCACCGACCTGCCATGGGCTGCTGCTTATCCCAACAATCCCCGCTCGTTGTTGCTTCCTAGGACCAACTGACTTCTGCAAGAGAGCCCATTCCTCCTCCACCGTCATTGTGCCACAGCGTCCATCATGAGGGACGAAGACATCGTCGGCGCCACCCTGGCAGAAGTCCTGCCCAAGACATCGAAGTACTGGTTCCAACAATCGCACCTCCTCCGCTTGAACCTGATCCTCCTCGTCCCGCTGCTCTCCTCCGCGGTAGCCGGCTACGACGGCTCCCTCATGAACGGCCTCCAGTCCCTCTCGCAATGGAAGACCTACTTCGACTCCCCCGCCGGCGCGCTCCTCGGCACCGTAAACGCCGCGCAGTCCATCGGCTCCATCCTCGTCCTGCCCGTCGTCGGCGTCTGCAGCGACGCCTTCGGGCGCAAGCCGGTGCTGATGGCGGGCCTGGCCGGCGTCATCGTCGCGACGGCCATCCAGGCGACGTCGACGACGCTGGCGCAGTTCATCGTCAGCCGGCTGGTGGTCGGCATGGCGGGCATGCTGGTCGTGCAGCCGGCGCCGCTGCTCATCGCCGAGCTGGCCTACCCCACGCACCGCGGCAAGTACACCAGCGCCTACTGGACCATGTACTACCTGGGCGCCATCCTCGCCAGCTGGACCACCTTCGGCACCGAGGCCCTCGCGGGCAGCTGGTCCTGGCGCATCCCGACCGTCCTGCAGGCCGGCTACCCGCTCGTCCAGCTCGCCTTCATCCGCTGGCTCCCCGAGTCGCCGAGGTGGCTGATCGCCAAGGGACGCGCCCCCGAGGCCGAGCGCATCCTCGCCGCCTACCACGCCGGCGGCGACGCCTCCAGCCCCCTCGTGCGGCGCGAAGTCGCCGAGATCACCGCGACGATCCGCCTCGAGCAGTCCACCGCCGGCTCGACCACCTGGTCCACGCTCGTCGCCACGCCGGGCAACCGCAAGCGCCTCTTCATCTCCGTCTGCCTGGGGGCGTTCGCGCAGTGGAACGGCATCGGCGTCGTGTCCTACTACCTGACGCTCGTGCTCGACACCATCGGCATCACCGACCCCTTCGACCAGACCCTCATCAACGGGCTCCTCCAGATCTTCAACTTCGCCGCCGCCCTCTCCGCCGCCATCCTCGTCGACCGGCTGGGCCGGCGCCCGCTCTTCCTCTGGTCCGGCGCCGGCATGCTGGCCTCGTACGTCGTCTGGACCGCGTGCTCGGCCGTCAACGACGAGACGGGCAGCCGCGCCGCCGGCATCGTCGTCGTCGTGTGCCTGTTCACCTTCTACTTCCACTACGACATCGCCTACACGCCGCTGCTCATGGCCTACCCGACCGAGCTGTGGCCGTACAGCCTGCGCAGCAAGGGCATCAGCTGCGAGCTCATGTCCGTCTACGTCTCGCTCGTCATCGCCGCCTTTGTGAACCCGCTGGGCATGGAGAACATCGGGTGGCGCTATTACATCGTCTTTTGTTGTTTCCTGGCCGTCTTCTTGGCCGTCACCTATGCCTTCTTCCCCGAGACCAAGGGCCGGAGTCTGGAGGAGGTGGCTGAACTGTTCGATGGGCCCGGTGCGTTGCCGGACGTGCAGAAGATTGCAAAGAAGGACTCGCACGTGGCGAAGGCTTCTGGGGCGCATACAGAACACATAGAGGTGGTTTGACCTGCTCTACAGTCGGACAGTGGGTGTGGCGTGCAGCTGGGACATTTTCATTTGTGTGGATATGTTGTTTGCCGGCCTTCGGTTCGCGTTGGAAGAGTTTTAATTATTCCAGTTGTCAGCAATGATATGATCAAGCTTCTCATGTCCATTGGAAGTCATCAGCCGTTTCAGTCGAGGGTCCGCCAACGGTGGGGTCGGCAAAATCTCCCAGCAGGTCGGTCCAGGCCCCATCCTGCATGACGAGGTCCATCTCGTTCGTATTGCTGGGCCACATCATCGGGTAGATGGAGTTGATCTGGGTCTGTGGAGATTCACGTGTGGGTGATCCAGGGAATACGGCGGGGGGAGCCTCAGCATCGGAGCCTGGGCTCTGCATGAAATGACCGCACAGACGGATGGTGACATCGTAGCATTCCTGGGCACTGGGATTGGTTGCTTTCATGGCGCGGCAGACCCGAAGAGCCGTCTGTAGCTGTTGGACCCAGTCCAGAGCGTTCGGCGATGTGGGCTCGTTTCGAAGGCACACACAAGGAATGAGTGAGGCTTGGAACAAAAAGTACCTGAGCGTCTGTCAGATTATGTGCCAGTGGCATATCGAAGAAAAGGCCGACCTACAGAGTGTACCAAGCCCCAACGCGGGTGTGGGTGTTTTCTGCCCAGAATTTCTCAATGGTCGAGATGGTTGAGCTCGCAGCGGCTAGGCAGCGGTTGTATGCTGTTGCCTCTTCAGACGAAGACTCTTTGTCTTGGGGCTTTGATTGAGCGAGCAAAGCCCTTCGAATGACATATGGCCTGTACATGATGATGCGAAAATTGTACATCCGCCACCACAAAATTCTGTGCGAAAGGCGGAACTTCTTCGGGAGCTCGACATGCTCAAGCCACCACGAGGGCAAGGATGATATCCAGCCTCCAATGTGAAGGTCATCGAGACGGAGCAGTTCTGCAGCCGAAGGAGCGGGTGCTAGTATCACACGGGAGAAGATGTGATTGGTGGCCAAGTGAAACTTGGACTGAAAGATGACCGAGGTATAGTGGGTGACGTTGTCCGACTCGGGCGGTAGATCTCGAGACATGTTGGTCAGATACTATCGGCCTACCATTAGAACCATGAGCCGTGAGATCAGGGGCTGTCGGACTCACTCTGTCATTGATATTGAGCGGAAGCGCAACGTCGACGCCAATTTGCGGCCAGGTCAACGGGCGGCCAAAGGTAATGTGAGCACCAATACTGAAGACAAACAAACACCACCACACTCTCCTCCGGCTTTCCATCTCGATGGGTGGGATGTTCCAGCCTCGGAACTCCTTGTGCAGCCCCAGTCCCATGGCCATGTGCAGAGCCAGGCCGAGGTAGTTGTATCCACTGTTTGGCTTCCCCATCTTCTGCAGGTAGTTGTGCATCAGGCAGAGGCACTGGACAAGCGTCAGGTTCCCTGTTTCCAGGCTGTGGATGGACACGTTGGATTTGGCAGCATTGAACAGGGTCTTGTGCACCGGGATGGGAACATGGGCAGACGTGTAAGCACCGATGGTGGCGATCATGTAAGCCAGGGCGTTCCAGCTGGATCCATTGGGGCGTGGAATGACCTGAGCGTACTGAGCTCTGAAGGTCGCCTCATGGACCAGAGGGTAGCTCAGGTGGAATAGGGCAAAATACGAATCAATCATTGCGTCCAGGTCAATTTCCCTGATATTGAGCTTCGTCCAAAGAGGAGTGGGGACCCAGGCCTCGGAGGGAGAAGGAACATGCGGGGCAATGGCTGATGGCGTCAAGTGTTTCTTGTGGCCAGCTCGAGGGCTTCTGCGATGTTCAGCGCCAGGCAGGAGGAGGCGCAGCATGGCAGCGCCAGAGGTGTTTCCGAGATAGCCTGACTCCCCGTCCTCGACGGTCAAGGAGGCCATGCCGTCGACGACGGGCTCGTCATCTCCATCGTTGTGTGTTTGTGTCTCGTCGTCCTCGACGAGTGTTTCCGGGGTCTGCTCGTCCCAGCTGAAGTCTGCCGAGGAAATGGGAGGCGCCTCGAGCGTGGCGCCTGGCTCTGCTCCCACGGCAGACGCCTCGGCGCCACCATGCTGGACGAAGGTTTCGGGTTGGTCTGGCGGGCCAGTCGGGACATCGGGGGCCGAAGAGGCGGACACGGTGGGGAGCGCGGAGGGCTTGAGCAGCGGCTGGTGGGCAGCAGGCGGGCGAGGATGGGCGTCGGGGGCATTGGCAAAGGTGTCTCGGGGGGGCAGGCTTCTCAATTGCTGCTCTGCAAGCTGGGCGCGTCTCTCGGCTTCCCTTGCGCGGAGCTCGGTGAGGCGCAGGCGCTCCTCGACCTCGGTGAGATACCTGCGGACAAGGTCAGTGTGGCTAGTGGGGATGCAAGGGCAGGCTGGGCACCTTCTAGTCAAGGGCGTCTTGCTGTGCTTCTCGTACAGGCAGTGGCGCCTGTTCTTGGTGCAGGGCCCACATTGGGGGAGGGTCTTGTCGCAGCGGGCCTTTCGCCGCTTGCACTCGTTACAGGCCTGCTCGCCAGGCGAGCTGTCGAGGCGCAGAATGGACGACTGCCCATTGTCTTGTTGCATCTCTCGCGGCCGATGGCATTCTTCCGACGTGGTGTGGTGAGCAGCGCGAGGGCTGTCGCGGCCTGGGCCTGGGCCCCGCATCGACATCAGCGTGCGTCGCCATCTTATCTCCACGTGAGGGCGCGTCGATTTCCCGGCGCGGCTTTAAACCGGACTGCTCCCGCTCGCTTCTCTTCTTCTTTCAACTCGCTTCCCTTAGCTTCAATTTCTTTCAACTCGCTTCCTTCACCTTAAATCTCTTTTTTTCTGCTTTCAAACTTGACGGTCTGAAGGTAGAACAGACAAGGACCGTCACAGTGCTGCTAGCATTCACAAGTCAAGAGAAATGGTTTGCATTGCCATCTAAACTGCACTATCCTGGCTGAGAAGGGAGAGATCAAGCACTGCAGGAACTCATGCAAACTGCGTCTCCGTGACACCTTCACCCATGGCTGCCGTGCTGGTGACGCCACCAGAAACCATCTTCAGCATCTCGTCAATGTAGTTCGCCCCACTCCACTTTTGATGCAGCACCACCTCGCACCCCGTCTCAATCTCAGGCTCTTGGATCATCTCCCCATACGCACGCATGCCGCGCCTCGCAAACTCCCTGGCGAACCCGTCCGTCATGAGCGCCGTCGAGTGCAGCCCGGCAAGCGTGATGAACTGCCAGCAGTACCCGAGCCGCCCGAGACGCGAGATGTACGTCTCCTGCTCCTCGGGCGACATGGCCCGCTTCCAGTTGAACGACGGCGAGAGGTTGTACGCGAGCTTCTGCCCCGGCCAGACGGCGTGCACCCCGTCCGCGAACTGCTTGGCCTGCTTGTAGTCTGGCGTCTTCGATTCCATCCATACCAGATCTGTCCACCGTCGTCAGTGCTGGGGGAGATTTGGGGGACGGACTCGGGTGCGTGGGCTCCCACCTGCGTAGGGAGCGAATGCGTTTGCTCGGACAATGGCACACTCGCATCCACCTCTGTATCGATAGTACCCTTCCAACGTCCGAGGAGCGTCCCAGCTGAAGTAAATCTCTTGGCCAAGCATCGACCTCGCCAAAATGCGCCGGGCGTGGACGGACTTGCCCTGAGCCGACTTGAGATATTCATCAACCATGGCGTCTTTGTCGGGACCATGGCCGCTCCGGATGGCGTCGACGACAGCATCGTTGAAAGTCTTCAACTTGGCCTCCTGAAGCCATTGCGCCTCCATGGCCGCAGCTTCGATGCTGCTGCGACCTGTCACTGTGGCCATGGTGAGGACATCAGCCAAGGGTTCCAGATCTGGGTTGGTAGAGCCCAGGATGAAGTCATGGTCCCTGGCGTCGATGGTCGAGTTGATAAGTGTAGCTGCCTCGGAGTCTGTCCGAGCGACGAGGACAAGGTCAGTTCCCATCATGTCGGCCTGGGCGCGGCAGGCCACGAGCCGGTTGATGTGTTCGCGGATGGGAACCATTACCTTTCCTCCCATGTGGCCGCATTTCTTCGTGCCCGGCGCTTGGTCTTCGACATGGATCCCAGCAGCGCCATTCTCGATGAACAGCTTGGTGAGCTTCATGGTAGCTGTGATGCCGCCATGTCCGGTGTCTGCATCTGCCACAATTGGTCGAAGAAAGTCGATGTTGGCCAGCTTCCCACGCTCGTCTGGAGTACTTGTCAGGCGCTCCTCGCGTTGCTTGCGATCGTGGAAAAGCTGAGCCTTGAAAAGATGGTCTACCTTCTTGGGAACCGTGTCCTGACGAAATGAGCAAGACGAGATGGGGAAACACTGCTACTTCACTCACCATTGGGTAATCGGCCAGATCGGGAGATGGTTCGTTGGTTGAGGAAGCAGTAGCTGACGACTGCCATCCCGACACATAGATTGTGTCAAGATACTTGGCCATCTGTGTGACTTGGACCGGGTCCATGCACCCAAAAGTGAAGCTGACGTCTTTTTCCTATGGGGATAGTCCTTAGCTGTGCGAACGGGCCCTTGGAAATGCGGGATTTACCTTCCACCGTTTCTCGAGCATCTCCCAAAGCTTTCTGCTCATGGCATTGCTGGCGTACTCGATCTTCAGGTTGCCTCTCTTCGCACAGATCTGACTGGCTGTGTATGGTCGTTTCGTGCCCGACCAACGAGCACCTCTCCACCACTCCTCGGTAGCCTTCACCTCGGAGTTGAATGCAGTGTCTTCGAGGTACATGTCGATGATGGTCTTCCTCTCTTGATGTGATGTCTGCCGGACGAAAGGAGTCTCAAGTACCTCGGTGGACTTGATCCCTTTGGTAGGCTTGATCCCGTTCGTAGCCTCGTTGTAACCCATGATACGAGTGGAAAGAGTGCTGGAGTAACGATGCCGACAAAGTTTCTAGACAATGATGTGTACTCAGAAAGGAGTATCTTCCTCCTTTTAACACGCCTCTGTCCGGCCAAGCCACGCAATTTTCCACCACTTGTCGGCTCGTCAAAGTCTGTCTTGCCGTTGATCGTCAACAGTGACGCGGCAAGATAAGTCTGTCTCACGCCATGGTTTCAGTCCATATCGAGATCGGAGCTGCCGACGTCGGCATTGGAAACATCACTTCCTCGAACAGGAAAGACACGTCGTCAGACGCGAACAGTGGAGAAGGTGTTGTGGCGGGCCTACATGAAGCTGAGTTTAATGACGCGCGTCGATGAATTCAGAGTTCGCATGATCTTGGATGGAAAGAGCAGGTTGTATCCCGGTCAGCGTATAGACGATGGTCTGACGGTTGGCCGAATTTAGGGCATAGATCTACGAGGCAGATTTTCCGATTCTTTATAGGCTCAGAGCAATCGGAACCGTCGTACCCCACTCGGCTGCACGGAAAGTGGGACCAAGATGTATGGAATATGCATTTACCCTGTGACTTCGCCACAGCTATCAAAGTTCATCCATTGGACAGCTTCTTCTCACAACGGCATGCAAGTACGACGATCCCTACAAGGGAGTCAGAAATTTCTACTCTGATATGATAGGTCGGGACCGGAAAACCGTGCCCGCTTTGATGGTATTATAGGCCAAATTTGCGGCTCTGGGTGCGAAAAAGCAACTACATTCTAGCATTATGCCGCGGAGATTCTCTTGCGTAACTAACTTGCCCCATAAAAACACCTTTGTGATTCGAAAATACGAACTGAGAGCGCGAAGCGCATTGAAACTTCTGCAGATCGGACTACAACTGACTATACACCACCCACTATCCCTGCAGCTGTCTCTTCATGAACTCGTACACGGTGAACGTCACAGCCTGGCCTGGCGCTACTCTGATGACCCGAGGCGTGATCCCTTTGTAGAAGGCATGCACTCCTTCGTTCCGCAGCATATCCACCACAATGACAAGACCCTTCCGTAGTCCGCTCTCACCCGGGGCTTTGACCGAGTTCTGCATGCGGGTCTTGATAGTGTCGATAGGTGCATTGCACATGGGACCCACGGCGCCCGAAATCAGTCCAATCGCGGCAGTCTGGTAGCTCGGAGGGTCCATTCCCTGGGGTTGAGACTGCATGAGTTTGGCTTTCAGCATCGTGTAGACGGTGAAATTGGCCGCTTGGTTGGTCCCCTGCCGGATTGCGGTGAGAGCCACGCCCTGGTACAGAGCGCCAACTCCCTCCCTCCACGCAACCGAACCAGCTGCATGAAGGGCATTCCGGTACTCGGGCATGCCAACAGACCCTCCGATAGCGGGGGCAAGCCTCTGGCCTTGCAGTCTGATCTTGACCACCTCCATGGGGTTGACGACAAGGACAGCTTCCGTGACTCCCGCCGCAAGACCGGCCGAAAAAATGGTTGCTCCATTGAGCTGGTCGCCGGAGATGGTTTGGAACGAAGACTTGTATGCCTCAAACGAGGCAAAGCGCACTGCCATCTTGGGCCCCATCCCAACCACGACCGCGTCGAAGCCTCTGTACAGCCCCAGAAGGCCTTCGGTGCGAGCCACGCGAGAGAAGGTCCCGATGAAGCCGTGTCGGGTTGTCTCCAGACGAGTCAGTGTGCGAGCAAAGGGAGGATTGAAAGATTCCAACTCACCGGCGAGAGGACCTCCTTGTTCGACAGCTGCATCTTCACCTTGACAGTATCCAGAGGATGGCAGATACACGCCTCCATGATACCTGCCGCACCGCCGGCTGGAGGTTGTTAGCACACCGACAATTGCGATCGGCAGGAGGTTGAACTGACCAATCAGGTTTGTCGTTGCCGGCAGTCGAGCCAACACTGCTCCCGATTTTTGTTCCTGCATACTGTTTCTGTTCGATTGACGGCAAAGTTTGTTTCTTCTGGTCAAAGCGAGTATGAGACGAGTTCCTGTTGCCTTTACCTTTCCGCCTCGGGACCTTCTTCTACACTCCTCATCTATTACTGTGTCTCACCTCCCCGCAAGCCATCAAAGTTGGAAGCTCCTCCGCTCCGGGGCAGCAATCACACACGGATACACGTAGCCCTTGGAAGAGGTGGGGCCGATATCTTACTTCCGCTCCACCCTCGCCCGTGAGCCCAATGCCTTGAGAAGGGGCAAGACAAGCCACGTCAGTGCATTCGTTATCGACGCGGCTACAGCCGGGAATAATTGCTTCTTCGTGTCGGCACAAGCTCAACACCCTGGCTGTGTAGCTCTGCAAGAATGGATGGCAGTCTCTGATTGCGTTATCGTGCTGCGAAGTGCGCCTTGTCGCGTCCCAGGTATTTGGGAATGTGAGTGGGTGAGAAGAGTGGGCCGCTACATCGGTACGCGTACCCTTCCGTGGAAGGCAAGCATGAGAATACTTTGTTCTGGGAAGGCGAGGCATGTGTTGTTGGGGGGCCTAGCATCTGAGGCGGAGATAATGTTGCGGTAGATTCCGCTCAAGCTTTACCATGATGTTCGGTTAAGCTCTCTTGGAAGAGGAGTTCCTCGTGTAAGCCTCGGAGGTGGACGGGCTTAGCATCTGCCCCTGGTGGATCCTGGCGCTGGGGACGGCTGCACGCCTGTTCCCGGGCAGTCGGGTATCTGGACTGGGATCTGGGATCTTCGTCCCGGCTCCCGTCATCGCCGATCACCCAGGTTCGCCCACAATTACGCGTCTGCCATGGTTTCGTAAGCTATCTACCCATGGTGCATCCAACACCCACCATACCATCCCAAAAAGTCTGTTTGCTGTGGGTTGTCTGTCACAAACCACTGGCCAAGAACCACTGGTGGACAGGTATGATGTAGTTATCAGGTTATATTGCTTGCTCTGGCGCTCTCCAAAGGTTGTCGATCCGATAACTGAGATTCTCGGGCCTTGTTCAGCTCATATTTTTTATTTGACGCAACTAAGCGGCTTGCTCTTTGACTTGGACCGCAAATTAAACAGTGGCAGCACTGAACAACCTTCCGACGACAATGGCACCCACAAGCGGCCAGACTTTGGCAATAGTAAGGACTTCCAACGTACCAGAGTGATACTGGCTGACCATAGAGGAAACATAGTCCATGAGCTCCTCATGGAAAGGCTTTGTCAGATCATGGATTTTCGTCCCGTTCGGATTGGTTGTCATGCTATATTTCGTCCTGGCACTTGACACTCTCATTGGTCTTGGCACCGTGTCATTCCCCGCCAGTGTAGCATGCCTTCTGATTCTGTTCTTCGGACTGCTGCTGGCCGATCTCGTGCTGAGCAAGAAGAACATGGAAACACTATTGAAAGTCATAGACGTCCCAATCGGATTCGCCCTCCGTACGATGAACCTTTACTTCACACCCAGCTTCATCCTTTTGCCGCTCAGCAACATGATCAGCGGTGCAGAGATTGGCGTTCTGATCGGCGTCTTCATTGTGGGATACGTCGTTCAGTTTGCCGTAACGGCCTACACCTCACGGGCTATCCAGCTCTTGCTCCGACAGTGGCAAAAGCGCAGCAACTCCGCTTCAGAAAAGCCAGAGGCAGACGAGGCGCAAAGGTATGCGGCCAACAAAGCTCTCATCCCATCCGCACCAACACATCGAACTGACACAAGCAGTGGCAGTCCGTCCGACCACCCAGCAACGCCAGACGACAGTTCCAAAGACGAACCATCCCACGAAGCCACCGGCGGTGCGCAATGCTCACCCACCTCCTCGTCCACCAGCCCACCAACATCCCCCGACCCGCCAGCAGCCAGCCGCACCCCCTCCCGCAAACTCGCCACCACCCTCCTCAACCACCCAGACGCCTGCATCTACCTCTCCCTCCTCCTCTTCGTCGGCCTCCCAGTCTACTACACCACCACCTACACCATGCCCCTCTTCCTCCCCCTCAACGTCCTCACCTTCCTCCTCGCCAACGCCATCCCCCCCAAAATCCGGCGCCTCGCCCACCCCGTCCTCACCACCTCCCTCCTCACCGTCCTCCTCATCTGGGCCTTCGCCGCCACCAAATCCCTCCCCGACCCCCTCCGCACCTCCCTCTCCCTCTACCGCACCCAAACCAGCTACCTCGCCTACTTCCGCGGCACCCAGAACCTCCCCCTCCCCGGCGCCGGCGACATCCTCGCCTCCCTCCTCGACGCCAGCATCGTCTCCCTCGCCCTGCCCATGTACCAGCACCGCCGCGCGCTGTGGCGCTTCTTCTTCGCGATTTTCACTCCATGCGCGGCGCTGGCGCTGCCGTCCCTCCTCGCGTACCCGCCGCTGTGCGCCGCGTGGGGCGTGTCCGGCGCGCGCAGCCTCGCCATGGCGCCGCGCAGCGTCACGCTCGCGCTGGCGCAGCTGTCGGCGCGGAACCTCGGCGGGGAGAGCAGCGCGGTGTCGCCGATTGCGGTGGTGAGCGGGATTTCGGGCCCCATCTTCGGGCCGACGATTTTGAGGGTGTTGGGCGTGCCGGAGGGTGAGTGGGTTTGTTTTCTTTTTTTTTTTGTGGGTGAAGGGGACGGGGCTGGTTGTCCCCTCCTTGCTTTTTGTTTCCCCCGCCCCCTCTGCCCTCCCAGTTTGAGACGACGAAAAGGATTATAGGCTGATGGTGTTGAGCTCTCACAGATGATTATGTGACGTGGGGCGTCGTGCTTGGGGCGAATTCGTCGGCGATCGCGACGGCCATGTTGTTGGAGAAGGATCGGCGGGCGGCGGCGTTGAGCTCGCTGTCCATGAGCATTTTCGGGATCCTGTTCATCGTGCTGACTGCGATTCCGGATGTCGTGAGCTTTGTCAGGGGCTCGGTGGGGTTGTGAGTATGCCCATGTGTGTGTGCGCGCGATAACGGAGAGGTGAGTGGGAGGGCAAGCGGGGCGGAAAAGCACGTCAGTGATGTGGCTTTCTGCGGGGGGTTTCTACCTTCCGCTCAGAGTGGGGTGTAGGGAGATTGTTGCCCTTGTGCGGCGGGTGGAAGTTCGATTGTGCGGTCAGCGAGGATCCGGGGATTGTAACATGTGCAAGCATTCGTAGACCATACATGACTTACTCATAGCGGCTGCGCAGTGTTCATTTCTATTGCTGCCAAGTGAGCGCTTGCTGGAACCCCCTCATTTTACTTTCCGTACGATGGTTGGAGACTGATTACGGAGAATTGGGGTTTTGCCTGCCAGTTCGACGGACTTGCGCTGACGAGTATCAGGAGAGTGCTGTCGTTGGTGCTGGGAGACACGATATGTGCATGATGTGTGTGGATGAGGTGTAGCGGCCCGGCGGTGAGAGAGCGGCATTAATCAGTGGCGATTAGGGAGGATGGAGGAGAAAGGTTCTGGTGTTGGAGGGATGGAACACCCATCAGCATGTCCATTACTTGATGGGTAGCTTGGCGTCAAGGATACCGTAAAGACTCTTATATTGAATGTTCCCATATGTACATGCGTAAGTGCAACATTATTTACAATATCGTTGCCATATTTGCAAAGAGTGATGGGTTGTGCAACCACACCCGTGTCACTGTCTCTCCGCCTCTTCAGCTTCTTTCCGAGAATGAACCTCGCCCGTACTTCTATCTAGAGAAACGCTCATGGTAACCTGAACTGTAATCATCGAAATCAGTGGTAGCCCATTGGTCGATCGGTGACCGGCCCGACGGATTGTGCTCCGCAGAGCCATCAAGTGCCACGTTCAGGTAGCTGGTCATCAGGTCCGGCGCATCATTGGTTTCCTCGAGCTGCGTTGAGCGAGGAGTTGTCAGCAGGGATGCAGAATGTTCCCCGTTCGGCACGTCAACGTGCTGGCCTTGGGGGAGAGCATGAACACTGAAGGCCGCCGGCGTCGAACCATCTTGAGATTGCTGCAACGAACGGGGCTGGTAGCCGTGATTCGTCGTCGCGTCTATCATGGTGAACGACGGATCAATGTAGCTGGATGCGGCAGGAGGGAGCACGCCAGGATTGTGTGGGGCGGTACTGAATCCAGCTGACGATGAGGCTGTTGCTGGTACCATTTCTGCTGGTGCATCTTCCTCGTGCTGGCGTGGCACCGTCGGCGGTTGACCAGTGTCCTGACCACGGAAGTGGGCGTAGGATTGCTCCAAGCAATCATGAACGACACGCTCAATGAAGTCATGGATCGGCTCCAGATAGAAAAGCTGATCGACAAGTGCGGTGAGACCCTGCTCTAAGCGGGGCGGCAGATCATTCCGCAGGAAGTTCTCGTAGCGCCTGTAGAAGCTCGAGCCCAGTAGTTGGTCACGGTCCACCCACCCTGAAGGGCTCGTCAGTCTACGCAAAGACGAGGGAAATGAATAGAAGGGGTATGAATGGAAACTTACATGGCGAGGGAATCGTGTGCTCCTGGTCTGAGGGGAATAGGATGCGCCAAATGGTCCGCCATTTCTCCTCAATAGAATGGCCTCGCATGCGCCCCTTGACCTTGAGCTCGCTAGCTTGGGAAGCGTTGAAAACATCCTTGTGTGGTTGTTCTTGAACCTGCACGCACATCTCCTCCCCAGCAACGCGAAGGTGGGCGGCCACCTCGTCTTGCTTTTTGAACAACTTGAAGCAGCGCGGGCATTGGATGGAACCGTCGTGGACTCGATCCAAGTGCTCTCTGAAGGCGAGCTTGTTAGCAAGAGCCGTAGGTATCATTCAATTTCATGACTTACTTCAGCTTCGCGATCTCCCTGAATCCAGTGTGAAAGCATGCATCAGCCTTCGGCGTTCCATACGGGTTCCGTTTGAAATACGGACACGCTATCCTCAGATGTCTGTGTCCATTGTGGGGACTTGGAGACCTGCGAGGTTTAGGGGCGCGGCGGCGTTTATCTTCATTGTCACTATCGTTCCCGTCATCGTCGTCGGCCGGCGAACCAGCACTCCGGCACTTCCTCTTCCGATTGTTGCCCATGTCCGTGCGGCTTGCTTGACCACTGGCAGGCATACAGGGCTTCTTGCCATTGGCACGGCTGGAAGATGCGCCTGGGTCTGTTGAAGCAGGGGTCTCCTTGGGCCCTGCTGCGAGAAAATGCCTGTCGCACTCTTGTGATGCTTCTTGTTTAGGGAAATCCTTTTGCATCAAAGGCAGGGAAGTAAGTGGGTCAGGAAATTCAGTCTTGACAACGCCAGTACAGCCAAACAGTGGCGCCGTGGGAAGTGAGATGCCCAGGTTCCTGTTGTTTGCGACATATAGCATGAGACGTTGGAAGAGATGGCGCTTGACGGGACGCAAAAGTTCTTCCAGGAAGTCCCTCTGCAGAGGATCCGGAGATTCGCGTGAGTCATCTGAAGGGGACTCGCTCTCGTGCTCCGATGAATTGTCCTCACTGTCTTCCTCATCATTCTCCGGTGGCGGAGTGGATGGCTGATCGCTGGAAGCTGCAGATGAACTTGGCTCGGATGACTCCCGAATGGTGTTGTTGCTGGCCACCTCATCGTTGTGCTCATACGGAGACCCGCCAGCATTCCCGTTATCTGCGGCAGCCCCATGCGAAGAGTTCTCGCGGGACATTTCGACAACAGAACTGGGAGCCGAATGAGGAACAGACAAGGGCTTCTTTGAATTGGGTGATTGATGCATGGGAAAGGAAGCAGGGTCAATTCGAGGGACTGAAGAGGGAGGAGGCATGGGTGAATCAGGAGGGACGGCTCCCGGACTACCCAGCGGTGAGTCCATAATATGGACATCGGAAGGAGTGATGCCTGTGTCAGAGCAATGGGAAAATCGATACTGACTGCGGCTCAGGAATACGTGTTAGTGGCACGGCTCAGCTGGTCCAGGCGACCCATGCCTGAAGGGGTAAGTGACTTACAGATGGTGCATGATAGGCTCCGAATGAGCTATTTCTGGACCTGGCAACGTCATGTCCATTGTGGCTGTGGCCTGCAGGATAGCGGCGTCCGAATACGTCTTCATTGCGTGGCCTTGTTCATCCAGCGTCTTGAGTAGAGGGCTGGAATGCTGACTGTGAATGCCTGGGAAGCTGGCATCTGAAGCGTAGGGATGAGCAGCGTGGTTGAGGTGGTGGTGCATACTCAAAGCATCTACTCGTCGAGCGAGCGATGCGCAAGACGAGTTACTACCGCTGCCGCTACTACGGGTGGCGGTGGTGGAACTACTCCCGCCGCTGCCGAGACTGGTGGCAGAATAGTCGGAAGAGATTGAGCCATGTCTTAGCGGGTGGGCGCCTGGTGCTCGCAGAGGGCCTTGAAGTGGTAGGGAGGAATGAGCGCCAGCGGGACTCCTCGCCCGAGCCTGAGAGATGGCAGCTCGACGATATCCAGTGCGGTTGTGGAGGCTGAGGGCATCTTCGCCGGGTTTGATGCCAGCGGCGTCGGACTGAACGAAGCGGTTGACTATCTTGAACTTTCTGATTCCCTTGTCAAGCTTTCCTCGGCTCGGCCTCTCGGCCATCTCGTTCGGAGCTGACATGTTGGCCAAGGCGTGAGGCATGCGACCGACGATAGGGCTAGGAACAAAGGAAGAAGGAAGGCGTGGTCCGTGGCGCTTGTCGTGGGCTCAACAAGGCTGAAGCCTGCTGGGGAGGCAGGAGCACCGGCATGGCGGGGAGGCGCAGGATAAGTAGTGGTGTTGGTCGCTGGGAGAAGGGAGGGGAATGACGCTGGCCAGCGACTCTCGCAGCAGGCGGACGGGCGTCAGGGGGAAGTGCGCCGCCGCAAGGCGATGGCACAAGAGGTGGCGGAGCCAGGCAGGCTGATGGGGGCGGAGGCTTTGGTGATTTTCCCGCGTAGGAGCCTGCAGAGCTACCCGCATTTGATCACCGCGCCGTCGAATCAGAGGGCCGCAAGCCCGCCCTCAGCTGGCCTCAGGACCGGAACGCAGCCTGGCGGCAGAAGGCAACCAGGACGGGCGAGAGGGCGATACGAGCATGACGAAAGCGTGCCCCAGGTGTCGTGGCTGGGCAGCGAGCGGCCAGACTGGCGGTCAGGCTGGCGGGCTGGCGATGCGGCATGCTGTGGGTTGGCAGATCTGCCTTGGCCGGCGGATGGGCCAGATTGGCGACGCATCCCACGCATGTGCGCGGTAGCCGTCTTGCGCGCCGGAAAACCCGCAGCCTGCGCCACACGCGGCGCCGCGCAGACGAGTTTTAGAACTGGGTGTTTGTAAGTCTGAAACCTGGGTCTTCAGAAAGGAGACAAATGCGGCACTCACCGCCGTCTGCCTGCGCGACTGAGCAACAAGGAGCCACTTATCTCGCCCGGCCGCGCAGATGGCCAGACGGTCGGGAGCCGTGCGGGTGGTCGCCCTTTCGCCGCCGTTGAACAAGCAGTGATGCCGCAGCCCTCCAGGTTTTTCCCTCCAGGTTTTCCCGCCGCGCACTGGGCCCAGAACCCACATTGCGCGACTGAGCATTAAGGTGGAAGGGCGGTTAGGCAGAGCCCGCTAGAGAACCAAGGCGTTTCGCCCTCTTCGTCCCTTGGAGCGCAGTTGCGACCTACCGGCGATGGCAAGTATATATTCGCATTTACACTCTTCACCATGTCTCCCATCTGTTCATCACCGGCTCAGTTAACCTTGTTGTCTCTTCTGTCTCGACTCGACGGCAAGTTCGACAGCGAAGACCTACCTCCCAAGCATCGCCATGTCTTCTTCCTCTCACCACACCACCAACCCGGCTGGCAACACGCTTCCGGGGCCCAACGCCTATTACTGCTGCAAATGCCTGTACGGGCCGATGCTGTATGAGCTGCATCCGGCTTGCATCGAGTGCGGCGCGCCGGCGTGCGGATATTGCTCGCCTATCAGCATCGGCCTCAACCACCCCGGCCACGCTCTCCAAGACCAGCTCGGCCAGCCTGACCCACGAGACCCTTACGGCTCTTCAATGCTCGGGTATGTTCCCGGCCCAATGCCTTGGTGTCGCGCACCGCTAACCCACGCCAGCTTCAGCAACACGTCGGCGTCACTGATGGACCGCTTTTTCCAAGATCGACCGAACGGTACCGAGCGCTTGTAGTCCGGGGGCGTGTCGCGCAGCCTGGCTGGCTTTCAGGACGAAACGGGAGATGTACCAGTGACGAGCGCAGGGCGGGGATGTGATGATTTGATGGAGCACGGCACGATGAAGATACCACGGGACAGAGAAGACGAGTGTTAAGAAATGTACGATAGCAGGATATCCACGAGTGTACAGGTTAGCCATTGTTTTAATAGACGATTACCCAATCTGGCTGGCAAGCGGGCGTGGTGTTGTGTTTATAAGCTTCCGTCTCCTCGGACACCATGTACACGGGCGCGAGGTGACGTCCGGGCGGGAGATGGGCGGGCGAGGTCAAAGCGGTGGACTCGGGCTAACGTCCAGGCTAAAGACGATGCCGCCGCCACGATCGGGTCGCGGCCAGGGATGTGCAGGGATGCCGTCGCGTGGGCTGCAATCCGTGCATGGCGACCGAGGTGCTGGGAAACGTCGGAGACAATCGTCATGCACCACCGGGAAATAAGTGGCAGATGCTGGGAGATGGTGGCCGGGAGTGAAGATGGGCGAAGGTGGTCTTGGGAGATGTTGCGGGCGGGGAAGAAAGATGCTAGCGCTTGGTGGCTTTTGGCTGGACCAGCCCAACCCTGTCGCAGACCAACTTCTTGCGCGCTGCATCAGCCATTCGTCGCCCGGCGCTATGACGCATGCTGTCGCATCGCTCTTTGGATTCCAGCTTCGCGACTCGACCGCCCGCTGCCAGCGTGCGCCATCAGACGTCATGCACGCCGCTGCCGTTGGCAACATGCCAGCTTCTTCTCTCTCGCATCCACCTTGCATAGAGCTGCATTTCTCTTTCTGAATTTTCATCCATCGCCATCATGCTTCCAAACGTGGAAATGACCGGCCAGAGGCAGAGCGTGCCTGCCCGCCACGGCATCGCCACCTTCGTGCCCAAGGGCCACACCCTCAAGGTCATAAACACTTATGGCACTCAGACTATCAGCACTTGGGTCTTTGCCCTCCACAAGCCTCCAAACCCAGAGTCCGAAGCCGAAGAGAAAGCCGAGGAAGAGGCTTTCAACCAAGCGCAGCAAGAGGCCGAGAAGGAGGCCATCGCCCACCACCAACAGCAGCAGCAGCAGCAAGCCGCAGCCGATATACACCCTGAAGACAGCGCATCGCAAGTCCTCGCTGAAATTCAAGAAGAAAATGTCGGAATTCAAGAGGCCAAGGACGAGCCCCAGCCCGAGCAGGCGACGGCCGGCCCCGAGTCCCCGACTTCACCCACAGCCAAGCCTACCGTTCAGACTGTAGACGGCAAGAAAGTCCGCTCTTGGACATCCTACGTCCCTTCGGTTCCATCTGTAGCTGTCTTGAGATACCGAAACAAAACCGCTGCTGCGCAAGCGAGCAAGGACGCTGCCAAGGTCGGCGAGGAGCAGGTTGAGGGGAGCTCCAAGGACAACGCCGAAGCCAAATTGGAAGAACAGAAGGAAGACGACACAGACGGTAAAAAGACGGACAAGGTGGAAGGGCCGGCTGCCGAAAGCGGAGACCCGACCGCCCAGCCAGACGACGAGGGGCGCAAGGTCGCAGGAACAGTCACTCCATCCGAGACCGAGGACGACTACGCCGATGCGAAGTCGGTTCAGTCGTCGCGGAGCTGGGGCTCCTACCTTCCCTCGATCCGCCGAGGGAAGGGTGCCTCTGCAAAGGACTCCAAACTCGGCACTGACGACAAACAAGAGAAAGCGAACCAACGCACCTGGTCATCGTATCTGCCCTCGGGCGCCTCCTTCACATCCTACCTCCCCAGCAATAGCAAAGACGCCCTCTCGGCCTTTGCCTCCTCCCACCACCGCGACCCGGCCAAGTCCTACGCCGAGCAGCTCTACGAGTTCTCCAAGACCCCCGTCGGAGCCGCCAGCCTATCAGGTAAGGCCACATCCCCCATCCTCTTCCTCCCCCTCTTCCGCCTTCTCCTCCTCCTCTTCAAGCCCACCCCGCTCACCCAAACACTCCCTCCTCCAGCCGCCACCGGCTCCGGCACCGCCGGCTCCCTCTACGCCGCCTACTCAGCCTACACCAAACTCCAAGCCTCCCAACGCACCACCGGCCCCATGGAATACCTCTCCCTCCCCCACACCATCTCCTCCCTCCAAAAGCTCTCCCCCTCCCCCGGCGACACGCTCCTCTCCAACCTCCACGAGCCGCTCCTCACCCTCCTCGACGACACCACCCCCCCTGCTCCTCCCACCACCTCCTCATCCCCATCCTCATCGTCCTCGATCCCCCTCCGCCACAGCACCATCCTCCCCGCCTGCGACCCCACGACGTACCGCCACCTCGCGGGCCCGGGCGCCGGCGGCGAGGAGCACGGCTCCTGCGCCGAGAACCTCGTCCTCGCCCTGCAGGAGTTCAACAAGGTGACGGGGCTGAAAGGAGCGCGCACCGTCGGCGCGGACGTGACGATCAACAGCGCGCCGGTGCCGTTGGGGCTGTTTGTCAATGCGAGGGTGGGGGGGAGGGCTGGACCTGGGACAGCAGATCAGCAGCGACGAGAAGAAGGTGGAGGACGTGGGGAGGAGGGAGGGCAAGGTGGTGGTGGAGGTGGAAACGACGACGTCGTTGTCGTCGAGGCGCCGAGGAGGTTCGATGGCGGGAAGTGGGGCAGGGGCGGCGAGAAGGGCGGGTGGGTCAAGTTCAGGGCGGAGAGGGACGTCGTCGTGGTGATGAGCGCGTGTCCGATGGACGAGGGACCGATGAATGGGGGGAGGTGCATGGCGGCGAATTTTGTGGTCGAGGAGCCGGTCGGCGAGGAGGAGGACGAGGACAAGGACAAGGATAAGGTCAAGGACAAGGGAGAGGGGGAGGGGATCTGCAAGGTGGCGGGAGAGGGTCAGGAAAAGGCAAAGGCAAAGGCAAAGGTGCAGACTTCGAGCGAGAAGATCAATGCGAAGAAGGTGGAGGCGAAGAAGAAGGGGCCGGTGAGGGACGAGCCGAAGAAGGTGGCGCCGGCGAAGAAGGAGGAGGAGGTGAAGGAGCCTTCTGTGGCTGCTGCCGCGACCCCGGAGGTGAAGGGTAAGAGGAGGGACAGTGCTCATGCGATGACTGAGAGTGCGCAGCCGAAGGTGAAGAAACCGCCGGTCATACAACGGGCGAAGAGTGCGGTTGAGGGAAGAGTGAACAGTCCGGCTCCGGACAGGGTCAGGGTCAACAGTCCGGCCCCAGACAGAGTCAAGAGTCCGGTCCCCAACAGAGTGAAAGGTCCGGTTGGGGATAGGGCGAAGAGTCCAGTGTCCGGGATGCAGTCGCCGCGGACGGGCGCCTCAACGCCGTCCTCGGACGCTGTCCGGAACATGCCCAAGCCTGGGAAGAAGAAGCCGAAGAAGTTGGAGCGACGCAGCTCGTCCATGGTTCCGGTCTGATTGAATGTGGTTGCTGAGTTGTAGGGATTGAAAAATGATGGGGGATGTTGAGGCCAGATTGCTTCTACTGTAGGATAGTCGGCGTGGTTGTCTTTTGAGCATTGTTGACTTTGCCTTGTTTCTGTTTCTTTTTCTTTTTCTCTAATGACTAATTTTCTCGTTCCTGGCAGCCCGGATGATAATGCCAGCAGGTAGGAGAATACCCATGTCTGCGTCTTTCTGATTGGTGGAGAATAGCCTTGGCGTCGTCGTGCTGCATTGACTCCCGGCTGTCCGTCAGCCTCCCGCTCGTGTCCTACCCGCATCGGGAGTGCTCGATCGGGTTGTTTATCGCTGATTCTCCTTTTGGACGTCGAATATACCAGCAAACCAAACACGTGCCGCGTCGATGCCGCTGGGGTTCGGTAGACATTCGCCCGGCTCTTTCTCCGCCTTTTCGCTTGGTGCTCGTATTGGGCTACCCCGCAACCTCCGCAGATCATCGCCTCGTCCGACCTCATCCCACAATCCACCGGAGTACATACTTGGATTCTTCGGGTCTCGGCCGATATCATCATGAGAGTATATAGGGGCCGGGAGCCCCCTCCGAGACCATTGGGTCTTTTTGAGCTCAGAACTACCGCTCACCGGCCTCCAACATGGTTCTCAACGGTGGCGTAATGCCGCTCGCTGCCCGGGCGCTGAGCCTGGCGGCGGCAGCGGACAAGGTCAGCAACGTGTCGGTTCCTGCAAACCTCTCGACCAGGGTGTTGCTGGCCGATGCCTACGGCTACTCGATGGAGCCGGTGTGGGTGGAGGACTACCTCAAGTCGGACCTGGCCACGAACCTGATGAGCCACATCGCCAACGTGACGGGCAAGCCGGCGCCCTTCCGCATCGGCGGCAACACAGCCGACCAGACGTACCTACATCCAGACCTCAACGTCAGTTCCATCTCGATCCCCACGCCCGCGACGGCGCAGTACTTCAACATCAGCCCGGCGTGGTACGACACGTGGGCCAACTACTTCCCGGAGGGAACGGACCTCATCTACACGCTCAACCTGCACGTCAACGCGTCGGCGTGGGCCAACGCGCTCGCCGAGGCCGAGGCGGTGCACAAGGCGCTCGGCGACAAGCTGACGCTGTTCGAGCTGGGCAACGAGATCGACCACTTCATCAGCAAAGGCTGGCGGGCCCAGGGCTGGGACGTGGCACAGTACACGGAGCAGTGGCGCAACATCACGGACCAAATCCTCGCGACGGCCTGGTACCAGGCGGACCCGTCGCCGCCCAAGTTCCAGGCCGCCGTCTTCGCCGACCCGCCCTGGGTGCCGGACCAGCAGGACGAGCTCGACGACTTCGACATCGTCAACCTCACCAGCTCCACGGCCAACGCCGCGGGCGCCCTTGTCGACCCGGCCCTCATCAGCTCGTACGCGGTGCACCTCTACCCGCAGAGCACGTGCGACACGGAGCGCTGGTACCGCATGCGCCTCGACCTGCTGTCCAACCACACGACGCTCTGGCTCAACGTGTCGCAATACGGGCCGCAGGTGGCGGCGGCGGACGCGGCGGGCGCGCCGCTCGTCCTGGGCGAGACCAACTCGGTCTCGTGCTCGGGCCGCAGCGGCATCAGCGACACCTTCGGCGCCGCCCTGTGGACCGTCGACTACGTCCTGCTCGCCGCCAGCGCCGGCATCGCCAAGACCTACTTCCACCTCGGCGCCCAGAGCGAGTACTCGGCCTTCGTCCCCGTCCCCTACGACTACAAGGGCGAGTCCCTCCAGCCCGGCATCCGGCCCCCCTTTTACGCCCACTTCTTCCTCGCCCACGTCCTCGCCCGGCCCAACAACAACAACAACAGTACCGCCTCGTCGACGCTGAGCATCGCCGCCCTCCCGCAAGCCAACGCCTCCGACCTCAGCGGCTACGCCGTCTTCTCCGACGGTGCCGCCGCCGCCGCCGCCGCCGCCGAAGCACAGCAGCTGCAAAAGCTCGTCTTCCTCGACATGGGCGTGTGGAACGGCACGCGGGGGCTCTCCAACCCCAGCACGCTCTCCGCCACCGACGGCACGCACTTCAGCAACGGCACGCGCCCGACGCGGCAGCTCAACGCAGCCACGACTTGGGCCGAGGGCGCCGCCGTCAGCGTCGTCCGCCTGAGCGCGCCGGGGACCAACGCGAAGAGCGAGGTCGGCGTCGGTGGGGCGACGTTCGATCCGGCCACGGGCGCGTTGGTCGGCGAGGTGCGGGCGGAGACGGTGACGGTGGGGGTGGGCGGGGTGGTGAGCGTTGAGATGGTGCGGGCGGAGGCGGTGCTGTTGGAGCTGGTGGATGGTTAGCTGGTGTGGGTGGATGTATTGTGTGGGTGAGTGACCTGTGGTTGGGGAGGGGTTTGGGTTTGGGTTTTCTTGCATGTGTGTAGTGTAGTTAATTGCGGGGCGGGTGTAGCTAGCTTGGAATGTATGATTTGGATGCTTGAACGCTTTGGTTGGATGTGTCCGGTGAGGAGAGCGGAGAGCAGATGGCTGGCCTGAAAACCATGGGGGAGGGGGGGCGGTGTCGTTGAGGGCTAGGTGGGTACAGCCTTGTGCCACGTTGCGACGCCGGTGAACCGAGGGGGGAGCGCAGAGCCGCACGGGGCTGCTGCCTAGATATTTCTAGGCTCGCTTCTCGCTTCTAGGCTGAGACCTTCCCTCGCCGCTCGCCCTACTTACGTCATTCTTGATGAGGCTGTCGTTCAGCCTTGTTGCCCGAACCCTGGCGCGCCGATCATGGGACCGCAAACCCACGCCGTCCGTCGCTTCCGGGAAACCGTTGGCTTTGTCCCTTCCATTCTCCCGGTGTGCATGCCATGTGGCGCAGTGCTACTAGGGGGTGCAAACTCTCGCCAGTACACAGTACCCATTTCAGTTCCGAGCTGACAAAGCAGACGTTAAGTATGTGGCACCCACGTGGACGAAAGAGATACATTCGAGTTTGGAATCTGCAAAGACGCATGCGAAGGAACAAAGGCAGCGGAAAGAGAAGTATCCACCCTAACGTTCTACAAGAATACTTTGACAATATCGTTTGGTCCGTTCCCTCTGCAACTCCAGCCCTCCATCTGTCCCGTCTATCGCAGTACTGCAAGGAGCGCTGCGATGGAAATCATGCCGCCCAAATCAATAGCGCACCTCTGGGAATGCATCGCAGTCGATCAATGTTCCGCTGGCTTGTTGCTGGAAACTGTCAGTTTGTTTTCATGGCGGGTTCGGTGATTCCTCGAGATAGCTCACACTTCATTGAGAATCCGAGGTATTCATCCCAGCAAATCTCTACTGGGAAGCTCCGCCGAGTTCTTCCTCAGGAAGTCGCGCATGGACGTTGTGGGTAGAGACATTTCCGCTACTTTATCGGTAAGTATCTGCGCCACAGTTTTACCCTTTTTTTTTTTTTGCGTTTTTCGGCGTTTAGGAAAACTCTTACATGATCATAGTTTCGCGACGACCGCCGTGAAACTTGTTTTCCCTGGAACCGCAAAAGACGTGGCCATCAGGGGCGCTTTCGGTGTCGAGGGACTCCCAAGTGCAATTGGCGCACGGCTGGTGCCAGTTGCAGCCGATGCACTGAGCGTACAGCTGTTCTTCCATGGGTCCAAAGCCGCATTCACAGCAGTAGAACCGCTTCCCTCCGTGCGAAACGACGCCGGAAGACAAGTCCGAGTCCATGGCGTGGGCGTTCATGGCTGATATTGGTGCGTGAAGTGGTGAGAAAGACACAACGATGTTGCCAGAGGTGTGTTGTCCAAAGACCTGGGAGTATGGACTGATAATTCCGGCATCATTGCGCTTTTGTAGTCGTCGTTTGCCCATGTAGGCGCTCTCGTAGGCGTTTTTGGGCTGACTTCACGCGCATCCGCGAAGTGGCAAGTCGGCTGTGTGTCTCAACCCATCTTCCAACTCTCAAATGAGAAGTAGAGCTATCACGGAAAAGTCTACCTAAGGCACTACTTCTTCAGCGAGCTAGGCATACTAGGATGGCTGTGCTGCTACCGCGCGAACGGTGCAACTTCGTAACTGCGCAATCGGGCACTTGAGCAAAGGCAGGCTTGCGGCCAAGGCAGTCTGCTCGTACCGGGCGAACATACATGCAATCTGACATTGCTAGACTGTTTCAGGCCGTCCCATCTGTCGGTATTTAGGCAGCACCTTTGCCTTTGATTCGGTATAATTGGATGACGACCCCACGGACCGTTCCGATTTTTTGCCTTTAAAGGTTAGCGCTGCCGCCCCACACATGGTAGATCAGTCCCTAGGGACGCATAAGGAGCAGATGATGTTTCCTTCACATCCTTTGCTGCTGACCAACTGTTCAATGCCCAAAGCCGATACGAAGAGCGCACGCAGGTTCATGGAGCCCAACGAGTCCTTGTGAGTTGTGAGTCCCAACACACGCAACTGCGTACTGAAAGGCATGGCCAAGGCTTACTTCGTATGACGTTCCATCAGCCGGTACTGTATTCAGATGACAAGACTTATCAGGCCGTCACTCGCTGTGGCTGCAAGGCTATCCTCTCTCACACACTCTGATCCAACGCATCAACCACGGGTCCACGTCTTCTCACAACACGGTATTCAGCTCTGGTCAACGGACATTCGTATCTAACGACAATGACGAATTAAGTCAGACCCTACTCCATTTTAGACTCTGAAGCAAGGCACTCATATTTTTAATTCACAGAAGACATGTCACGGAACATGTACGGTTACCGTCAGCCTCCACGGAAGCACCCGAGAGGCCACTCCCATGACCCGTCGTGCGGAACACCGGAAGAAAGATTCTCCCAGAGCTTCTTCGACTGCCGTGAGATGTCCAGTCACAATCATCGCGGCCACAGCCCGTACTTTGTCCAAATCAGCCAACAGCTGGCCTAAGGTGGGTTCGATAATCATTTCTACAGCGCATATAACCGTGCCACTCCATTTTCCTCTCATCGAATCAGAAGATATCGCCGTGGATTCAGTGCCTATTTCGGGCTTTCGATACTCGATATAAGGGGTAGTCGCTGCGCAAATAGCACCTTGATTGCTTATCCCAGACCGAGCCTCGCTAATGAATAGTCAGGTGGTACGAAACCCTTTTGTCCATGATTTTCTAACCTGTCATCTACGTCGGACCAATATTCACTCGTTCGGTGTGGCCAAAGTGATGACTCTGTCTCTGACGTTGCTGGGCAGGAAACCCATGCAGATGGTATGGGACAAGTCGGCGAAACTGAGTAGGCTCGTTCTCACCAAATCACGCCTGTTGGTTGTTTCAGAAGTCTGGAAGCCAATCACGGTCTGAATCAGAAAACAAGGCAAGTTTGGCACGTTTGGCACCATATATTTCCGATAGTAATTGGTCAAGTGCCCTCCCCATTCACGACTCGAATCAGTCGCCACCGCTCTTGCCACTTGCACGAAGCTGAAGCTTTCCAGATGGCTGGGAGGGAAAACCCCTGCAACGTCGACAAAACCTGCGAGTGGCAGATGAGTAATCCATGCTCAGCTATCGCGGCGCTATCCACATTTGCGTTCAGGGAATTTTACCAGTTACGGCGCGATGATTTGTTGCCTTGGTGGGGCTGACGGAATGAAAAACGTGTCACAAGAGTTGGTTTGTTCGCTACATCTGGGCCATTGAGCACACGCTTAGCCATCGGAGTGGTTGGCCACGCACGAAAACCAGAAACGCTCCGCCACAATGGCTCAGCAGGGCTGGGGTATGACACGGAAGGCGTTTCCGATAAGCTCGAGCATGCGCTTGGCCCGCGGAACCAGGGCCGGCTGAGTACCAATGAAACGAGCCAAAACTAAGCGGCTTGATCCATTCCGAGGCTAGGGTTATGGAGAGCGATGGTTAACATGAACCAGTTTTCTTCTAAGGAGGGTCTTTACATGTCTGCAAGGCTAGAAACCACGATCTTGTCCGGAGCATGAGGAATCCTAATCGCTTATGTATGTACTTGTCATACTTGATTTCGCACAGCCACACAAGCCCCCTTTGCGACCACGTGGCAACACTGCTGCCTATTTCCACGGATGTTACTTCACTGTTCGTAATTCCGCCGCTGCGTGTTTCTAGCCTTCGTTCTTCCAGCCTCGAACCCGGTGTCGTGCCGAAGCTGTCAGAAGTCGTGACCGGTTAAGAAGCGCACCTGCCGCCTCCAGAAGTGAAAACTCAGGCAGTAACGCAAAGACAGCGACGTGTCGTTTCGTTTCGAAGGAAGGACCACGATCCTCATCCATCCATCAGCGTCGTCGAACAACTCGAATACGGTCAACAACGAAGGTGTTTCTGGTACTTGTCTGCACCCCAGGGACCCTTAGACCCGTTTTTTGAGCCGCATCTGAACGATTTATGGCCTGCTCCTCTCCCCATGTTCTGCGTTTGTCCCAGTTGCTGACTCTCGCCATAAAGAACGCGGATTCACCCGATACCAACATCTCGAGAAGCCAGGGAGCGTCCCTGAGCCGTTCGCACCACTTTCGTCCCCCGGCCGTCGACTTCCCATGAATAACAGGTTGGGGTTTCGACCACAGACAAAACTCATTTCGGTGACCAAGGGAAAGGAGCTCTTTTGAGCAGCTCTAGATCTAGACTCGGCAGGGTATTCATACGTCGCGTTTCCTACCGAGACTATACAAACATATACGCCTGATCTTGTTTGTCAAAACAAGTATTCCTATACCTGCCCTACGGCAACTCTCTGTTGTCTTCCTATCTCCGGATTCCTTGATTCATGGATGCTGTATTGTCTCATGTCATCGTCATAGTGCTGTCCGTAGGACTCGGAAACAGAAAACAGAGGTCAGAATATGCCCACCTCGCGTTGGCATGCATGAGACGACAGGGAAGCTGAACATCGACATAGGAAGCCATTCCACGACGCGCCCTCGATCCAACGCCGGGATACTTGTGACGGCAACATGGAGGACATGAGCCCGGCCAAGAAACGGAAACTGGACACGCAAGGGGACGGAGATGATGATGAGGGGGGGATACAAAACGACACGAGGAGACTTGCGTGCCCGTTCTTCAAACGAAAGCCAACGAATACCCGACCATCTTGCGTCTACCCTGGATTCAAGAATATAGCCAGACTCAAGGAGCATCTCTATCGTCAGCACATGTTACCTCCGAATTTGTGTGCGCGGTGCCAAGAGACGTTCGAGTCAGAAGCACAACTCCGGGACCACACACGCATTCTCGTGCCGTGCCCACTCAGCCCAGACAAACATGGCGAAGGCATCACGCTGGAGCAGGAGAAAGCCCTCAAAAGCAAGAAGCGGACGACCAAGTCCGGCATCAACACGGACGAAGAGAAATGGAAGGATGTATACACAATCTTGTTTCCAAACGAAACTCCACCTTCTGCCTGTAAGTAAACCCGTCGCAAGACAAACATTTTTTAATCAAGCCGTAGTCTGTGATACAGTCTCAGGTAGCCCGCGATACGAACAGAGCCTGAAACAAGAGCTACCTGATCTCGTCAAGGCCGAAATAGAGGAGGTTGAAGACCTCGCGAATCACGGCAGATTGATTCACGATATAGTTTGGAATTGTCTCGAGACAATCTTCTCGAGATGGCACCAGAATACCGATGAGGTGCATCCTGTTGTGACACCTACCACCATTGAGACATCGCCATCTGTTGAAGAGGAGCCAGCTGATGGTGCAGACGACGCGCCTACAACACCGAAGGCGGTCGATGCTCCTGCGCTTGGCCCAGCCTCACCGCAGTCTGCTATGTTCACGGTCGAGAGAAGCGGGGTTGGTACCGTTGGCAGCACCGCGTCTCAGCCGGGCGCACGAGCAACAGAAGATGCCGGTCATTCATGAGGGACCTATGTCTTGAGTAATACGGAATTTCGTTGGCAGGAAGCCGTTGTGAGTTCACATTCATTTGCAATGATACACCCTCGTTCTTTCCTTGTAACTGCGTTATCGCTCTCTCTCTCTCTCTCTCTCTCGGTTACCCTTTTCTCATACAGCGGACCAAGTCTTTTGGCAGCGTTGGGGTCTGATTTTCCGCAAATTGTATTCTTTCAATGTTCCTGAATTCTTACTCTGGCTCCTCAGGACACCTTTAGACTGGCAGAGTATAGATACAATTATTTCGTATACTACACGCGTAGCACTGAATATGAGGCTGGCTGTAGAATATTTCGGAATAGAGGCGCCGCATTCTTTGTACGACACGAAACAAGTTTATAACCGGGAGGAAGAAAACAAAGGTGAGGGGGTATATGATAAGGCTGGCGCAACTAAAACTAGGTCCCGATAGTATCAGGCTGTAGCGCTCGTCGCGAACCGGCACATTCGCCTAGTCGAAAAGGCAACGGACTAGGCAGCAGAGCTAAGACGTTTTTCTGCCTTGCCCACGTGCATCCCTTGCGTAATTCGACTATATATTCGGTAGCTTCCCTTCTTCGCCACCCGACCTTTCCGAGATTCTCTCAGCTTTGGTACGGTCGCGTTGAGCAAACCCTTGTTATAGCGTGGTCGCCAAGCCGCTTGACTAGGTAGCCAGCGTACCACGTGGCACGGTCTAAAATTCTACTCCACACTCTTAAATATTAAGCTGGGAGTTCAGAAGAGCACCCGATTCCTAACACAACTATATTCCATGTCGGAGTTCAGTCTTCCGCAGGAAACAGGGAAGGCCCTGGAGAGGGGGAAGCTTAGCACTTCTTCCCCCTCCACAGTCTTCCCGGCTAACTCTTCAGGCTGGCACTACGGTTCTTCTCGCAGCCGTATTGTACCGAAAGAGAAGGATACTGTGCGCAAATTTGCGTGTCCATACCACAAACGGTATCCTGGCCAGCATCTCCCTTCCACGTCGTGTGTATCTCCTGGCTTCCCCAACATCTTCCGGGTGAAGTAAGTCAAGAATCCATCTCCGTCGTAGCACCACTAACCATGGAGCCGAGCAGGGAACATCTCTACCGGAAGCACAAGGCTTCAAATACGAGATGCTCGAGATGCCAGGAGATCTTTGGCTCAGAAGAGGCTCTCGAGCATCATCAAAGAGCTCGCGATGTTTGCGCAATCCAACAAGCACCAGAGCCATCGGGATTCACCAAGGAGCAGGAGAAACAGCTTCGAAGTCGAAAAGGATCGAAACGTAGGACCGAGGAGCAGAAGTGGATGGATGTATATCGCATTCTCTTCCCCCAAGACAACAACGAGCCCAACCCCTGTAAGCCCGTCAATTTTTGCTATCATGTGACACGCCACGCAGGGCACAGTGCTGACTTTCCGAAGACGTTGATGGACAGCAGCCTTCAGACTTCCACCGCTTCAAAGAGTACAGTCGCGGGGTGTTCCCTGAGGTCTTGTCACGCAAACTTGCATCTTCCGAATGTTCGCTGGACTTAGTTATGGAATGCCAAGAGGAGGTGTTTCAGCTGTTTCAGGAGGACAACGATGCCGACTTTGAGGCACCCACACCTGACAGCACTACTGTAGCCGAGAGCGGAGCGAGGTCAAAGCCTCCATTCTATCATTCCGCTGATAACAACTTCATGCCAATGGGCCTCGACCAACAGACAAAGGTCCCCGGAATCGAAACTGCCTACCCAACATGGATCAGCAACGGCGGCATGAACCCAACTGTAAGTTACAACATAGCAATGTGAACCAGTCTCTATGATTTTCTAACAAATTTCAGAGCATGAACAACACCGGATGGAACAACGCCGGATGGAACAATCCAGCCGTGGTGCAACCTTCGTCCTTTACGGGCGGTGCAAATTTCGATTTCATGGGAAACTATCCGCCCTTGGGTGAATTGGGCCTCAGTTCTGATTTCTACGACTTCTCGAATGGGGCAAATATCGATTCCGGTTGCAATCACTATGACCAGCGGCCGCAGCAGGCTGAACCCCACACGAAACCTACAGGAAAAGAGCATCTCTCTACTCGTCATACAGAGGATTGGAATCCTTCTCAATCCAAACCCCCCCACGCTAACAAGTTGCTACGAGAGAGAAAATAAATTCTTTTGTCACTGGGAATAAGTACAGCGCCGCACTGGTTTCCAGTGCTGGCTAATGGCCTTATATTGTCTGACATCTTTCAACCGGTCTTTCTCGTCAACGTAGATATTGGCAGCTTTCCCAAGATGCTGTTACATGAGAGGAGGGAAAAGAACAGGCAGGTGACGAATGGTCGCGTCCAAAACGGCTGTGGCCAATCGCAACAGTCGGATTAACCATGGACGTTGTTGTCGTACCTACAGATCTTCTGCGATTATTACTGTAGTAGACTGACCGGTCATCATCGTCTCTAGACTCTGCCTCGTGTCATCCATGCAGACTGTCCCACCGTGGCTGGCTAGGCTCACGGTGGAGACTGCGCAAGTGTGAAATGCTGCTTGACAGGAATTTTGAACTGTGACACGCATCTGCAGGAGCTGGAATCACAATGTGCGTGTGCGAAACTCCGCTCGACCGCTAGCCTCACCGATAAAGGACTCCAACTACTCGTTGGGTTTCGAAACAACCTTCTCTTTTTCAGAGATATTAAACCTACCATCCAGTACTCAACTTCAGTGCGGCGTCGTAATTTTGCCAGTTTACACTTTATTTATTAGTGTCGGACAACACCATCAAGAATACGTTGTAGATGACAATCTTCATCACCCATCAAGGGTCTCATTCAGCAACGTGTTATCATGAACAACACCCTTGTTGAATCCCTTTATTCCATTCGCCTATATAACAAATAGACATCTAGTTTTTCCTCTCTTTATTGTAATCTGACACGTGTCGTAAGAGTATCTTTGCTTGTAAAGGCTACACTGTATACAATGCACTTTCAATCGGGTTTGTTTCCTGGTGGCAACTGAATGAAATGTACCGTAGGAGTAGACTCGAAGAACATATAGAGCCTAAGCATCTTCACCATCGCTATTCGTTAACGGGCATCAAGGTGTACGAATGGCAATGGCGCTGATGGCACTTTGAGACCGTCAAATGATCAAGTGTGTCCAATGTGCCAAAGAGGATGTATTTTTCCAATGGCCGGGAATCTTCTGGATGCAGCGACTCAGTCAGTTGGCAGACAGCAGGGTCAGCCCAAGGCAGCGATGAGTTGCCGTTCCGCGCCCATGTGCGGGGATGCGATTCATCTGCTATTCCAAAATCCGGGGAAGACGGCGGTGATCGCTTTGGGCGCGTGCTACCTCTTCGGCGTCTTTTCGGCGGGGGTGGACTGGCTACACCTTAAGCTCAGGAGCCCTGCGCCTCCTTGATGTGTCGATCTTGGGCGAGACCCTGATGAGTGATGATGAACGTTCGGCGGCAGTGTGCGGCAGTGTGCGGCAGCCACGGGTCATGCAGGGTTCGGCACTTGCAACCGTTATCATGATGGAATTCTTCAGCAGATAGGAATGTCGGAGGTGCACGCATTCGTAAGACGGCGAATGACTAGAAGTCCGACGTCGAGAGTGTGGGGTCTTGGTTTGAAAAGTCCGCAGTAGGAACCTTGCGCTTTGTAGATCCCAGCTGCATTCATATTTCATAGAAGCATAGCGGCATGGCTTATCAGAAGCAGCCGGCAGTTACGAGTTTGTTGGAGTCTGTGCTTGTGGGACGGCGGTTATTTTTGAGCCGAGGAACTTATCCCTACCCTTCACGGAGACAAGGTATACTTGTTCAATAAGGTTTCTCTGTGACGATGGCATAGCAGGGGCTTAATCTGTGAATCTTGCAGCAGTAACTCCTGTTGGGCGCAGACGGTCATTAACGGTCGGATGTCCGCGGCTGATCTGCACATGGGCCCCGCATGAGCGTATCGTCTCGGAGAAATAGTCACGACTCGCTGATATGAGACAGGCCCATGTCATTCGTGCTCTAGATCAGATAGAATGAGTCATTGAACACGTCTCCGCATGCATCGCGTACATCGCAATTAAGACCCGGCATATACACAGCAGACGATCTTCACCCGTGCCGAGGTTCGGATTTCATGGTGCCCAGTGAAACTGCGGTCTATCGGGCTGCGCTGGGGAGTACAAACTAGTCAGGCAGCCCAGAGCCAAGGCGGCAGTTGGTGCATCCCCAAGACACGTGTACGCGGCTTTCAAGACAACCCTCTTCAGAACGGCACTGAAGCCGACGGATTTTCGACCACGCGTTTGTCCGATGGTGCTATCGATCCAGCAGAGCACGCAAGGGGTTGACCTACCATCACTGCATGGAACCCAACGCGTGACTCAAGACGTATATCAGACGCCTACACAGACAGTCTACACGTTCCACAGTTCAACCGTGCATGGACAAAGGGGTGTTGATCTAGGCCAATAAGGATTTGTGAGAGATGAGACTTTGGATGTAGCTGGCGTGATGTTTTCCATCAAAGCGACATGACGAAGTGCCCGTATGGTGAATGGCTTGGGCTCCAAGCTTTACCAAATACGGCGCAACCGTCATTTTACATAAGCGCCGTGAAGATATTGGAATCAGTCGAGGTGTTGAGGATTTAGCTACTCGGACTGCGGTTGAACTGTGGAGAGAGGGTTCAGCAAGCGCACTGTGTAAGCATGGCGGGCACCGTAGCATTTTCCCATTCTGTAATGGTCCGTTCTTGCTACTCTGATTTTCTAAAGCCGAGTCATTGTCTGCAAACGTTCGGACCGCAATCATGACACTGCAAGACGAGACAAAGGGTCTGATCAACAGATATTTTTCTTCTCTACTAGGTACTCGCCCCCGCCGTAAAACCTTCGCCCAGTCAACTAAGCTCGCCAACAATGCTGGGCAATGTTAGGAGACGGTGCGTGTCAACAACCGTTGCCAAGGGGGATCATATGAGTACAATGTCGCTTACGCTCATAGCTCAGAGCCGCGGGCGGGCGCTAACCGCATACCGAAGGTGGCCGGGGGCAATTGCAAATACTTCTGAAGCAGCCAGCACGGGCGCGTCGACTTCGTCACCAACATACCCACTTTGATCTCGCATCTGGCGCTCTGGAATTCCAGATGTATTATTGATTGAGCTGCCTCGGCATCGGGCCAGATCTCTGAGGCGTTGCGGGGTGGCCGTCAATCAACGCAGCTCCCAAACTGAAACAGTGCGGCTTGGTTTCAGGCCGCATCACCTGATATGTATACTGTTACGGGATGCGGGATCTAAGGCATCGCGGCATCTTCCATCGCAACACGCATACCCCGCCGGCTCGAGCATGACCCGGCTCTTCCATCTATTGCCGGGTCTGTTTTCACACCGCTCCCATCTTTCAGTGCTCAATGCAACAGAGACTCGTTTGTGATGCTCGGGTATCCCATCCCCACATCCGAATCCCGACGAAGCCCATGGAGGGCTATACAACATGAATCGTGCATAATGTAGCCGCATGCCCGGTGGAACCCTGAGTTCCGAGCCGCAACACGAGCACCGCTCCAACAGTATTGCCGTACCCGACCCGTACTCAGGCAACCGATGAGCATTTAGTTGGAAAGAGGCGTGACCCCATCCAACAACACGAGCCTGCCAAGGTCAACAAAGTAGGGGGAAAAAAAGGTCCGCTCAGGTGGATGTCGAGCCATGGCCTGAAACCGCGACGGGTGTTTCCACACATATTCGCTGCCCTGCCATGGATGAGGATGTCGTGGAAAGGCTTCCAGCAAGCATGAGAGCAAGGGTAGCACGCTACCGCCCCCGGCCAGTCACATACATAGTGCGGCAGCGGCAGCGGCAGGCGGCGGCGGCAGTTAGCTGGTTGTTTATTCTTGGCGTAGTTCAGCGTCGTGGCACGTCTCACGTGGTGCAACATAGCCAGCTCGAATATGCATCCAGAAGCCGCTGCGCTGCGGGAACCATGGCTCCATGCTCGATTCGTCAGCCGTGTCTGCGCCTCATGCCGGCCCCTGGTCGCACAGCTGCTGGTTAACAAGGGCATTCAGAACATGGCAGACATGTACTCAGCTGCGGCACGGGAAGCCCGTGGAGAAGGAAAAGTGGCTTCGATGCTGTTGGCATGACAGCTAGCCACAATCTCGCGTAATCCCTGTGCATGCTCCCACACGGTTCCCGGGGGAAAAAGATGAAGAAAAGCAAAACAAAAGAGATTGGCGCAGCGTTTGGCGGTCGGTATGGCTACTCGGCCTGGCCACCAGTCGTTTGCCAGCGTATCCATGCCAGGTTTCTATTGGCTTTTTTTTTGTATGTTCCTTGCTCTTCTCGATACTGCCTGATGGCGACTGCAGCCCAATCGTCATAGTTTGGAGGCAGAGTCACGCGAAACACGGTGAGAAGTTCACCTGGTCACTGTGCGCGTAGTCCCGCTGGCAGCGATGGGATGCGCATAGTGCATTCTTTGCATTGACCAAGCAATCAATCGGTAGATCAGTTGGCGGCAAAGCGGGGCGTATGCAGATGTCGGGTTCGATCGATCCTTCTCTTCCTTTTTCCATGCGAAGCCAGGTATGTGGGAACAAAAGCAAGAAAAGGAAAACGGCAAGGTGCATTACCACGCAGCTGAGCAGATGATTGGCCAATGCCGCAAATCCCGGGACATTTTAGCCGGAGGGACGATGATGCCGAGGCAGTGGGGGCGTGCGGACACGGGATGCAACTGCCATGGAAGGATGGATTCCTCAGGCAGCGTCTCCTTCCTTCCTTCCTTCCTTTTTTTCTTCGGTTCGTTTCTTTTTCCCCTGTCTGGGGCTGAGGATGCCTGTCATCCCGGTTTTGGCGTCCGTGCGGGTGCCTGGCTAGCTGACATCTGGCGATGGCACAATGGGGGGGTGGCCTTGCGGTGGCTGAGTCGGCCACACCAGCCGCTCTCGAGTTTCACCAACAGCCGCAGAGCCTCCAAATCTCCCCTGCATGGCACGGCGGGTTGGTAGATTGCGGATTTGGCTGCACGCCCGCCCGCACAGTCGCTGCGCGCGCTCAGCTCGAGACAAAAGCAGCAGCCGCCCAGCCTCCAGCAAAACGTCGAAGCAACATGCGCGCCGGCTGGTACGTCGTCCGATATCGTCCCTCGTTAAGCTCGTACTTTCGCAGGGTTCTCGGGCCAACGAGCTACGAGAAAGATTTTTTTTTAAAAAAAAAAAGGGATCGACGGAGCGAGCGAACTCTGGCGCTCTGACCGGCGTCGTTAGCCGGCAACACGCCGTTTTCAATCGGCTTGCCTCCAGCATTCCTTCGCGCCGGGCACTTGCGGCCTGTCGTCACCGCCAGCGGAATCCTTGCTGTTCGCCCTGCGAAGGCTGTCCTGGGTAACCCGTGCGGTTGGGCGGTGAGAAGGAATTCGTCTGTCGCCCGCACGCGTCGAGATGCGTGCTGAGCATCCGTGTCTTTCTCCATGTGCATTCGCTGCTTGCGCTCGTGGCGAACAGGGTCGCGGCACTAGGTGGTTCTCGGTGTCGGTGGCGGGCGGCGGTGGACGAGAGCACGAATGCGCAAGATGGCGCGCGTTGCTATGTCATCGCGGCGACCTTGGCGAAGGAGCTTTTTCCGCCGTTGCTTGGCGGGACAGCAAGTGTCGGAAATTGCCAGCCGCTTCTTTTTTCCTTCCTCTCTTTTCTCTCCGGTCTTCTCGAAACGGGCTGGAAGGAAGAACAAGTGTCGGCCGAAGCGTGCGCACGCTCCCGCTTGACTTGGACCCTGTGTGGACTGATGAGGCTCTGTGCGGGTAGTAGCACCACGACTACTGGGCTTTAAGGTTCTGAGCGGTGGGCTGTTGCTAAGAGACGGGTAGCGTACCTGCCAGTAGCGCCGCCGTTCGATGCGCCGTGGTAACCGATAGCGCACGTAGATGGTCGTCTGCCGTGCGCCGTTGCCCAAGCCCACCGCCAGCAGCACCGCCAGCGAACAGGCGGTGACGGACGAGCATCAACTGATGTCCGCATCGTCGAGGCGACCGAGTCGCATTTGCACCCTCGCCCAAGAAGTCCCGACTGCAAATCCTCAATCGCAGGGATCGGCCAGGTGAAGCAGCCCACTAGCCCGCCAAGGCCTTCGAGATTTCCTTCTGGAAGGATGCCCATCGGGATGTTTTGTTTCGTTTCGCGGGTCGGTCGATCCTTGCAGATCGCCCGTCTCGCCCATCGGATAATCCATCTTGTGCATTCATCCTGGGCTGAATGCCGTTTCACGCGTCCGCCAGCTTCGTTCTGCTGTCATGGCTGGCCAGTCCTCGAGCTTCGCCGGGTAGGTATCAACGCTGCTGCGACACACACTAGCACAACATGGTGTCGCAGCGCACCCGCATTTGCCGTGGGGCGCCGCATCCCGCCCGCCCTGAAACGGCCACGCAGATCCTCCAGAAAGCAGGCAGCCAAGGCACTCAGTCGCACCGCTGCAACAACACAATGACGACCGCCCGCATGCCCATCCCGTACCTCTCATGCGAGCCGGGTCGCAGGCCGGGCCATTGACCGTTGGACGCGTCACGCCGTCTCTGTGTATGCAGTCGCGCTTGCTGAGCTGTCAAACCACCTACTGTCGCGGATTCCTGGCCTGCCTAATTTCCCTTCTCTCCGGCGTGGGTGTTTCCTCCATATTGAGGCCCCCCCCCCACACTCGCCCACGCCACCAGAACCGGAAAAACCAACCTTCACCTTCACGAGCTCCTTCCTCCTGCAGTTGCCCGTCTTACCTTTAACCCGCTCCTGCCTCTCGACATAGCTTTTTCCCTTCAGATCCACAGCTGCGCTGCCTCACAAACCCACCACCACCGAGCCTCATCCAAGCCGCACCCACCCAGTTCACCCGCCCGCCCGCCCGTCCGTCCGTCCGTCCCTCCCTCCCTCAAAGCAAGGGCGGACACGCAAGCCAATCCACCTCACCCCACCCCCCACCCCCCAAACCACCAACCCCACCGGGACTACAAAAAAAAAACCCCTCTTCCAGCACCAAACCACAACCACAACCATGCTCGCCCTCGCCAACCCGCGCCCGGCCCTCGCCACCACCGCCACCACCACTGCCACCAGCGCCACCAGCACCAGCACCACCCGCCGCCTCCCCCGCCGCCTCCTCTCCGGCCGCACCCACGGCCCAGACGCCGGCCGCACGCCCCGCCACCTCGTCCGCGCGACGACGAGTCCTCTTTCGTCGAGCCGCCGCGTCCGTCGTGACGACGATGGCGAAAGCGACGATGCCGACTCGTTCGACAATGCGTTCCTCGACGATGACGGCGACGGCGATGCGATTCCGCTGGTGCCGATGGGGAAGACGAAGGAGGAGAAGAGGCGGTCGGGGAGTGCGGCTGCGGCTGCCGGTGCACCAGCGGGGGGGAAGAGGGGGGGTGGCGAAGGGGGAGATGGGAATGGGGATGGGGATGGGAACAATGATGTTGGTGTTGGTGTTGGTGGTCGGGAGAAGAGGAGGCGGAGGGTGTATCGGTACGTCAGCCACGGGATTGGCGGGGCGGGAAACTTCCGTGAGTCTTGATTTTTTCCTGTTTTCTTTTTCTCTTCTTCTTCTTCTTCTTCTTCTTCTTCTTCGCTTGTGTCCCTGTGTGGTGTGTGTGCGCTTGTGGCGCTCTTTGCGATACACACAGTACCCCTTGTGGCGCTTTCCGCCGTCGTGGTCGTCGGGCATGGCAACATGTGTATGTGTGTGTGTGTGCGTGTTGCCCGGGCTCGCGCGCTCCATCAGCAAAGGCTCATCTCGTGGGATGTGACCGCTTTGGGATTTAGCGGCTGGTTGTGGCAGTGACGTGGTTGAGTATGGGTGGGGGCCATGGGGTCGCCGAAGCTCTGGTGGGTCTCGACGCAGGTACCGAGCGTGTGGTGTGGAGAGGGATGTGCAGGCCGCAATTTACCAGACCCCGATCGGCCAATAATGGGTCAGAGCTATTCCCGGATGTGGGCTGCCTGCGCTGCTTAAGCGAAACCGAAAATGGAGAATGACGATGGGGAAAGCAAAGTGTCTCTGCTCGCTCGTTCCGAGAGATTGGAACTGGGGAGATGGTGGAGAACAGAAAAAAAGAAAAAGGGATCCCGGCAGATTGGGCGAGGCGGTGCGCTGAGGGAGTGAGGCGACGCCCTAGCTACACTGACGAACAGCGGAGCGGAAAAGCGGCGGAGAAGCACAAAGGGAAAAGCAAGCTGAGAGCAGGGAGCGGACGTCCACACCACACGCACACGCACACACACACACACAAGCCACCGCAATGCCCATTCCCATCCCCATCAATGCCTCCCCTCTCCTTCCCCATCATCACAACGTCATACCTGTTGTCAATGCTGCGACCGGAAAAAAAACCCATGTCTGTCTGACTGCGGCGCTAATACGAATGCTGTGACGTGCAGGTAGGGTCCTGACCAGCCTCCGCTCCGACATGACCACGGCGGACCCGAGCTTGGTGCGCAACAACGACACGGATCCAGAGAGCGGCGCTGGATCCGGCTGCGGCACCGCCGCTCGCAGCAGCACCATCTGCTCCTGCTCGCGCTGCTTCAGCGACGGCAAGAGGTTGCCGGGCAGCAGCAGCCGCAGCGGTAGTGGCAGCAGCCAGCCAGCCAGCCAGGTGATCGCCGCCGCCGCCAACCGCATTCCTAGCGCCGCAAGGTGGTGGCAGCCTCCGCGGCGGCTGGAGCGCCACAGCACGTGCGTAATCTGAGAAGGCGCCCACCAATCGCCGGCGCCGTGCCGGGTCCTTGGGACCTTGGACGTTTTTGGCTGCTTTCAGCTGAACAGGTGCCTGCTGCGGTTCGTTCGTGGCTCACGGACGCGCGTATCTTCTCTCGCCCGCGCTCGGCTTGATCCGGTTGTGATAAGCCAGAAAAAAAATAAAAATAAAAAATAAAAAGTTTCCTTGCCCACCCCGAGACGACGGGAACGAACACTGCCACACGCACTACTGACCCGTACTGCTGTGGGGAACGTGGGCTTTACCAAAAGCAAAAGGATAAAAAAGTCAGAGACGACCATTGGCGGCCATTGAGATATCAGCCTTATGACGCAGCATTGCTGCCTGGTTGCTCGGAGGTCGGAAATCATGAGGCTGCATCTAGTCTCTTTTGCTTTTGCTTTTGCTGCTGCCATCAGCTTCTCCATTTTCCCTTTTCTGTCGTGGGGGTTTTTTTTCTTTGCATGGCGGCGGTGAGCTGTGATGCGACTCCTTCTGCATCACGCGCCACCGCCCTTGACACGGCGGGGCTGTTTCTCTCTCCTTCTATCTTCTTTTTTGGGTGTGGCTTGGCCGGCCGACCGGGGCGGGGGTTTGCTTGGAAAATCGATTTTCACAAGGGACAGCAAGTCATGGTGAGACAAAACGTGCGCTACACGTGGTCAGGGTCAAGCGAGAAATGGGCACGCAAGCAGTAAGGAACGGCAGGTCAATCAGGAGTGCGGATAGATTCGGAGAGAAAATGCATGATTTGATTTGCTTGTCTGAGATTTCGTGTAACCCAGTGAGGAAAAGAAACAAAGTCTAATTGTCCCGTCTAACCAACCCTCATCTGCCCTTGTCCTTTTTCGCTGGGACGCCCTAGCCGCATGCAGTAGTAACGAGAATGAAATTTTGGTGACGAGTGAGATGCATTGAGAGAAAGAGAGAGAGCCCGATTTTAACGCCAAGAGAAGGTTTTATGTAAACAGTCATACAAAGGAAATACAGACACAAGGAGATGCGTCGCGGTGGTTGCCCTCCAAGTCGGTATCATGCAAGAGAAACGAGAGTAGGAAAGACAAAGACACAAGATGAAAAGCCAGGTGGCGGCGAATGCGTGGCACAGAGTGCCCGCGGAGGAGTACGAGGCCCTTTTTTTTTTTTTCCTTTCCTCTGCGTGTTGGGACACCTTGGTGGAAAGCCAAGATGACGTTCCCGATCCAAGTCCGAAGCCGCGGGCAGAAGCAACATCGGTCCTATTCGATGTTGGAGTAGATGGCGAGGCGATGCTGCGAGTCGTCGGCGGAAGCAGACGGGGTCCGGCAGTCGTGTGTGCCGGACCCAAGGACGTCCGGCTTTGGGCGAACGATATATGTCCGGTGCAGTAGAGATGCCTGACGGGCGTGGTTGATCACGCCAGTCGAGCCCCACGAACCACGAGGCAGTGTCTATGGTTCGATGGGAGGCCTGATGGAAGAAGCTCTGGCCTAGCGAGTCAATGCCTATAGACAGTCCGTTAGCAATTTGCGCTTGGGCGATGTGCACAGGGAGCGCACGGAGCATGACTGACCTCTTGTCGAAAAGAAAAAAAAGGGACCACAAGGGCGGCTTGCCGAGAGTCTCCACAGTTGGAAACCGTAGGGCTATACGAGGTGGGTGCGAGGGGCGGTGATGATGCCCCCGGCAGAGAGAGAGATGATTCAGGACACGGACAGGCGCGGAGGCATGCAGGTGAAGGAGGTCTGAATCGAAGGCAAGCGAGGCCGGCGGGCGGCGAGGCAGAAGCGCTTGGTCTCGTGGACCTCACGCGGCGACCGGAGCGACTCAGCTGCTGAGGGGTGCTGCTGCTGGCGATCCCCCAGGGAAATTGCTGAGTCGAGCAGCCAGCGCGACATGGTGCGGACGTGCGACTCGCTTACGACAGACAGCCTCTTGCGGCGCCTTTGCTCTGTTGGGAAGTCAGCGAATGGGCAGAGGCGGTGCGGCTGTGGCTTTGACGTACCTGGCACGGGGCTGGCGAGCGTGGCCGGGGTAAGCAGCTCGACGGCGTCGACATCGAAGTCGACGTCGTCGTCGTCGTCGTCGTCGTCGTCGGTGGCAGCAAAGCGGGAGCAGGGCTCGTCGACGGCGACGGGCTCGCTCTCGGGGGACTCGTCCTCGTCCATGAACCTCTCCATGTCGGCGGCCATGTCGGCGGCGTCGTCGTCAAAGGCAGGCTGGGGCAGCACGAGGCCGGAGACGAAGAATTGCGAGTAGCCTGCCAGCAGCAGGAGGTGGGCTTGGTAGTAGGCCATTGCGAAGTTGGGAGCACGTCAAGTGCTGGGGTGGTGGTTGTGGTGGAGGCGACTGGTGATGGCGGGAGGAAGCAGCTTCGGGCGGCGGGGGCAGTGTGTATTATAGATAGCGTGGTGGTGTCGACGGGCGATGACGGCGGGCATAGCTTCTCAGCGGCTTGGCCTCGCGTCAGCCGCCAGCTGCGGGTAGCCATGGATGCTGTTCTTGCCCGACAGCGAGCAAGGCGGCTCGGGCAGGGAAGCACGGGGATTAGTGGCAGCCTTGGCCCAGTGTGTCAGCTCTGCGTGTGCTGTCAGGTGCCGGGGGGCCCATGTGTAGCTCGAGCGCACGAGGCACGCCCGAGCGCCAGGGCCAGGACCGCGCGGGCCTGTCACACTGCCACGGTGCCAGCCTCAGCCGGCTCTCGCACTGGCGACGACCAAGTGCAGTAGCCTCGTCACATAATAGCGGCCGCCCGTACGAAGGCCGTTGCGTGCTCCAACGGCAACGGGCACTAGGGGCGGCGCTGCAGTGCAATGGCCTGCGAAGCTTATTGGCATTCTGCGCAGTGTGAATCTCCATCGGGGCGGAAGCTTTGCAAAGGGATCACGCAGGAGAAAGGGGAACTGCGAATCACCCAAGGGGCTCTGCGGCCTCTGCTGCAGGCGCCGCGACGCGGCGAGCTGGCTGTCTCAAGCCATGCCAGGCTGGCGGGACGCGCTGGCAGAGGGAGTCGACTGAGCAGCAATCTTGCTCATGTTTCAGCGGCACCGTGACTGCAGCCCGGACCCGGTCGGCTCAGCGCTGGCCGGCAGTCACTCACAAGCTGGCTGGCAGGCGGGAGGGCCCAGGCGCGAGAAGCTCCGTCGTCCTGGAGGTTCCGCGCGCGCGGTAGGCCGCTGCTGATAATAACGAGCAGCGCATCAGCACATCCCCAAGTTTCACCTCCATCAGACGACGCGCGCACGCCCTCGCTCCGCTCCGCGCCGTGCTACTGGCTCACCGCCGCCTGTCTTGGCCCGCCGCCCGGTACGCGACGGTACGCTCCTCGCCCCCGCCATAATGACGCCCACGTGACACCGCGCCTCGACAGAGCAGCAGAGCAAGCAGCCAGGGTCCTGCTCTGATCCGAGGAATCCAGACCACTGCGTTCGGCAGCCGCAATCGCTCGCGCCGCGCCCCGTAGCTCCCGCACCCCGCCATACTTGCAGCCATACTTCCAGCCATACTTCCAGCCACCCGCCCGCTGACCGGTCGACGCTCCGAGTCCGTCGCGCGATACATGATGCACCGCCGGCAGGATGCACATGCAGTCATCACGCGCCTGCTCTGGAATGGGCCTGACGACGTGCTGCGCCGCGGGGGTCCCTCTTGCCGTCCTCTTGCCCTCGTCTGCCCCGCAGCGCCCGCGCCGTCTCCGCACAATCCCCCAGCCCATGGCCGCTTCCGGCGCAGCGTCGTGCCCGAGGATTGCGGATGGCCGTTGAGCTAGATCCAGCTCCACCCCGTTTGCCGAGCCATGTCACGCTCTCCTCACTGAACCCATCCTTCGTCCCCGGTCTTGCCCCAACAGGCAGTGCCGTCGTGTGTTTGCCTGTCTGCAATGTGCCCGCATTCCTGTCTTCTGGCGTTCCTGTATAAATTCTCCTGTCCAGCCCGCCACTGCCAGCCATGTCGATCCCCGCGCCTCCGATCCAGTAGATCCATTCTCAGCCATCATGGCTTTGCTGTGCGCCTTGTCCGTGTGTGCCTTCCACCTCGCCGCAGTCCTTGCTGTCGATCCAGCCGTTGCCCTGGACTACGCCACCTATCAGGGCACTCCGTACGGGGATGCCACCACCGAGTGGCTGGGCATCCGCTACGCAGCCCCTCCTACTGGTCGTCTCCGCTTCGCCGCCCCCCAGGATCCGCTGCCTGCCGTCGGTGTAACCATCGCCAATCAGGTATCTATCCACGAGCATGCGCCGTCACCAGCCATTGGCTGCACACCAAGACTGACCCAGCTCCAACTCTTAGCACGGCCCCCTCTGCATCGCGACCGGCGCCTCGCCATCCGTCACGACAACCTCAGAGGACTGCCTATTCCTGGACGTCTACGCCCCGAGCGGTGCCACCCGGGACTCCCAACTACCCGTCTACTTCTATATTCAGGGCGGCGGCTTCAACGGAAACTCTAATGCAAACTATAACGGCAAAGGGCTGATACAGGCCTCTGGCGGCGAAATCATCGTCGTGACTTTCAACTACCGGGTTGGCCCCTACGGCTTCCTTGCTGGAGACGAAGTGGCCAAGGGCGGCAGCCTCAACAACGGCCTGAAAGATCAGATCAAAGCGTTGGAATGGGTCCAGAAGTATATTAGTCAGGTATGCTCCCTTTGCTCAATAATCCAATACGCTGCAACCCACATCTCTAACACACTTCGTCGATAGTTTGGCGGAGATCCGCATCACGGTAAGGCCTCCCGCCTCCCGCATTTACATCGCAACCGATGAACCCCTGCAGCATGTGAATAGCTAACAGAGTTTCGGTAGTCGTGCTTGGCGGCAGCAGTGCCGGAGCAGCCGCAATCACTCTCCTGCTGACCGCTTACGGCGGCCGCGACGATGGCCTGTTTCAGGCCACCGCCGCCGAGAGCCAGTCGTTCGGTACCGTCCTGACGTATAACGAAAGCCAATTCATGTACGACAACCTGGTCATCCGGACCGGCTGCGCCAGCTCGATCGACACCCTTGCCTGCCTGCGCAGTCTTCCCGTCGCCGCACTGCAAGCCGAGAACTTCAACACGCCGCTGCCGGGCGCCCAGAACGCGCCGCTCTACATGTACAGCACCACCATCGACTATGACTTGGTGCCCGACTACACGTACCGCCTCTTCGCCCAAGGCAAATTCATCCACATGCCAACCCTCTGGGGTGACGTGACCAACGAAGGCACCACCTTCACCCCCCAGAACACGTCCACCATCGGCGACTCGGACACATTTCTAAAGGACCAATTCCCCGCCCTGTCTCTCGGCCAGCTCGGCCACATCAACGACCTGTACCCCGTTGACGGCACGCCGACCTTCCCCGGCGCCGGGCCCTACTGGCGCCAGGTCAGCAACGCGTACGGCGACATGCGCTACACGTGCCCGGGCTTCTACGTCGCCTCGCAGTACACCCGCGTCGGCTGCCCGTCCTGGAACTACCTCTGGAACGTGCAGGATCCCACCCAGGTGGCGCAGGGGCTCGGCGTCCCGCACACGGTCGAGCTGAACGCCATCTGGGGCCCGGAGAACGTCAACGGCGCCGCCCCCGCGAGCTACTACCCGGGCGGCGTCAATTCTGAGATGGTGCCCGTCGTCCAGGCGTATTGGACCAGCTTCATCAAGTGCTACGATCCCAACCCGTACAGGCTGCCCGGAACCCCCAAGTGGGAGGAGTGGCAGTACAACCTTGACACGGGCTTCAATCGCTTCGTGTTTGAGACGAATCATACACGCATGGAGAATGTAGATGCCGCGCAGAAGGGCAAGTGTGGATATTTGACGAGCATCGGTGTGGCCATCAAGCAGTAGATTTTGGGAGAGAGGTAAAACAGCGATTTGGTAATATCTTGTATACAGCATGCAATGGTCTGTTAGTCTTCGTCTTTAATCGTCTAGATCGTCCGTCTCCATCACAGTCATTTAAGAATACAGGTATGCATTTACCGCGAAGCGACGTGCAGTTTGTATCTTGGAATCTGTAGTGAATACATCAAGTTCAGCATGCAAAACCATGGTTCGCATGTGCATGCCACAAATGCCATCCAGACTATGAAAGCAAAGTTGTCATGACATACTACATCTTACGGGGATCTTTGCCGTGGCGCACTTGCAGTAGCTTCTCTGAGTATTTCGCGCAGCTCCTGTGTAGCAAAATCAATGGCTCGCAGGGGAAATGCCCACCCCTGCTTTCAACCAATTCTCCCGACTAGCTCACCAGAACAATCCAAGTACTCCAGAAAGCCAAATTGTACGACACTAGATGGCGGTTTGGATTTTGATTGGCCTATATTACGTATTCCTTCCAGAATTGTAAAATCGAATTGCAGACTGGACGTCGAAGACGGATCAGTACTGTGAATGAATGTACGGTTTGAATTGCGATATTGTTGCAGATTGTCTATTTGGTGAAACTGCTGGGAATCCTGGTTTCAACGACGACCCTCATTCAAATACTAAAGATTGCCAGCTGATTCTCTCAACTGATTGATTCTTTTCATGTACCAGACCTAATTGAATGGTGGCGTCAAGCGTGTTACACACAACCGTCACTTTCACCAGCGGCAATGACGGCTCCTTATATCGCGGTCTTGACGGGGCCGGTAACGCGCGATGAAGATCGTGGCTTCGCCTCGTTAGTCTGTTTGCTAAGTTTGTTTTCTCTTTCCGCCCTTTCTTCCGCCTTTCTCCACAGCACGTTCTTATCTGCCGCCCTCTATTCACCTGGCGGGCAGAGTCTTTGGAAGACTTCCCCGCCCGTGTGCTCGCCTTCGCCCTTGCCAACTTTAACCCAACCTCTGCCCATCGATCCTCTCACCACCACCGCTGCTTTGAATCCGTTTAAACTGGCTTTGGATGTTCGAGCAAACTTTCCTTAGATCACGTCTGCAATTTCACTCGGGATCGCTAAAAATCCACCAAGACGGCTTGACCTGGACCCCTCTACCAAGAGGATTTGACCTTGGAAGTGCATTTCTTAGCGCCCCACGCTTGGTAGTCCCTCGAGAAGCTCCAACCCAGGTCCTTTTGCTGTATGGAGGTTGACCTTCGTAGGTCGCTCTACTTTCCCACTTAAATAGTATTCGATCTTCAATCCTCTCAATGGCACATCTAAGCCTCCAATATTTTCTCCTACTGGAAATTCATTTGCCCCAATGGCTCGGAAGCTACACCTTTCGTTCTTCCTCCTTCTTCAATTCCTTTTCTTCAATCAAGCCTTTGCTTATAACCAAGGTTGCCAAAGCAACTGCGAACAGGGGAGCTCCGAGAAATCCGCAAGCAATGTGCAGCAACGCCTCGTCGGTTACTACCCAGCTGCAGGCCACGATGCAGGCTGTTTGGGCATGGACTTTGACAGCATTCCTGCGGAGCGTTTTACACATCTGAATTTCGCCTTCGGCCGGATCAATAGCCAAAGTTTCGAGATCGAGCCGGCGGAAGGCCTTAACACCGATGCCTTCTCCAATCTTACCAGCCTCAAGAACAAGAGCACTAAGCTGAAAGCAATGATTTCCTTGACCGACTCGCGCTTCGGTCCTAATAACAGATCTGTCTTTTCGAACATGATCTCGTCACGCGCGAATAGGCAGAAGTTCATCGAGCGACTTACCCCTTTCATGGGCCGCTACTGTTTCGACGGCGTTGACTTTGACTGGGAGTATCCCGGCGAGGCCAGGGGCAGTGACGATGATGGTGTCAACTACACACAACTGCTCAAGGAGCTACGGGACACCATGAAAGGTTATGTGGTCTCGTTCACTGCCCCCACTCCGCTCGTGTATCTGCGCCATTTTGACCTGAGAAACATGATGCAATACGTCGACTTCGTCAACTTCATGGCTTACGATATACACGGCGTCTGGGATCGCGATCCAGACTCCGCTGTCGGAAACCACATTTACGCCCACACCAACCTCACTGAGATTAAAGACGCTCTCGACATTCTGTGGCGAGCCGACGTCCCTCGAGGAAAGGTTAACCTTGGCCTTGCATTCTACGGTAATTCATACACGCTAGAAAACAGCTCGGTAAGGGCTTTAACTTCTGTCAACTCCGACTCAGTTGAAACTAATCTACCAACAGTGCTCGCGGCCGGGATGTCCTTTTAAGGATGGAGGGACCCCAGGCCCGTGCTCGGGCGCCTCCGGCGTACTCATCTACAAAGAGATCGTGGATATCATCAACACCAACAACATAAAACCAGTCCACGATACCAAGGCCGCCGTCAAATACATCACCTGGAACGCCGACCAGTGGTATAGTGATAACCCCGATAGATCATCCCGTCAATACACTGACACATGTATCATGTAGGGTCGCCTACGACGATCCCGAAACACTCCAGCAAAAGATACGTTTCGGAAACGAGCAGGGTCTTGGAGGCCTCTTCATCTGGGCTATTAACCAAGATGTGAAAGACCGTTCGGCGCTTCGCGGGGTCCTCGCTAAGAGTGCTTAGTGAGACTGCTGATGCAACGATAGTAAGGTTGATGAAGTTACCACCATGCCGCCCCTGCCCTCCCGACGCCTGCCGCGAGCGCGCCCGCAGCCTCCCTGTTGCTCTTAGGAACGTGTGGGTAACTAGCCCAGTCAGCGGACTATAAAAATACTAGTCAAACGACGCGGTTTCAACGAAACCAATCATCACTTTCATGCCTGGCGGAATATCTTCTTGGTAGCAAGCTATGTCGTGAAATTTGAATTCTCCTCCTCCTCCCCCCTGCGCCGGCCCTACCCTACCTCTCCCCCTCTCCCTCTCTCTTTCCGTTTGACTGGACAAGGCCTCACGCCAGGTAAAGCAGAAAAGCACAAAAACCAGTCCCGTTTGCCCGCGAGATCCTGAAACCACCAGGAGCCAGCGTTTGAAAAACATCGGCCGGATCGTGCCTCCTGGCCGCGGCATGCATCCCAGCCGTAGCCTACCAGCGGGAGTTGCGTCTCGTGTGCGTAGCCGAGGTACACCCAATCGCTGCCCCCTACAGCGTCGTGCGCGACCCGTGCGATATCGTCAACCAGCCTCCCGGCTCGCGCCTTCGAACAGCGTGTCGTTCTTTTGAGCAGGGGGGGTTTGCGCGTTGCCGCCTTTCTCTGCAGAGTGCTGTGAGTGAATGCGCGGGATGGACATGAACTGGCTGGCCGACGACAAGTCGTCCTTGTTGCCTGCCCTTCAGGCTCTCGGTCGTGAGCATGTAGAGCGCCATCGCGTCTTGAAGGATGCAAGGCTGACCTGGTACGGTGTCGGTCGTTCCGTTTGAAATACTTGTGGTCTTGAACCACAGTCGATGCGAAAGGTCGAAAGGGACGCCGTTGGGGTCTTCCGCCAGTTTGTGACTTGATGGGCTTCAGGAGCGCTTTGTGAAGAGAGAGTATGTTGTAGATCACGGTCCGTTGTGGTCATGCCAATGAAGATTGATTCCGCAGAGTGGAATTCCAATTAAGATATGCGCGTTTGAAGACCTGTTGTAACTGAAGTATATAGTAATACATTTTGCATTTTTTTCCAACAATCGACAGAAACTGGCCTTTCAGAGACCGGCATCATTTCGGTCTTATAGTGTAGTGGCTAGCACTCAGGATTCTGATCAATCAGAACATTCCTGCAACCCCGGTTCGATCCCGGGTAAGACCTTTTCTTTTTGACCTTCGCCTATTGAAGTATGTTTTAGAGACTTTCGGACCAGAGGGCGATTTCTCAAACATGAGATTTACACGAGGCGAAACTGGGGTGCATGTATACAACATGCCCCGACGCGTCAGACACAACATATATACAGCAAATATGTGCTATCTCACTGTTTTGATCTTGAACTGTAGGCCTCAGGCCACAAAAACTTTTCTGTCAGGCGTTCACAAGGCCAAGCGAACAGAAAGTCGGGCCGAATTGTCGGCAACCACGAACGTTCCCTTGATCTGAGCCTGTGCATTCGGCATTCGACGTCTCGCAGAGAAGAAAGGGGTGACCTTGGAAGCAGGAGAAACTCGAAACAAAGAGACAAAGAGCCAAACGTGCACGCGGGAATTGTACGCTGCGAGACTGCATGTCGCTCAAGATTCTGAAACCCCGGCCTTGGTTCTTCGACCTGGTCTTTCACTTCTGTTGATTACCATGGGTGCGTTCTGAGACAACTGTTCTGTCTCCTCGTAGTGCAGCTGTGCATTGAGGGGCGAGGTCTTGCGCGCTCTGTAGAAAAGGACAGTTGATTGGGATGACCTGGCTGAGGCCCACGCGGCGAGATTGACGACGACCAAGGTGAAGCCCTTGTGAATCACTGACACTTGAAAGATACGCAAACATTGCTACAACATAAGTGGCTTCCTGTCAAGTGTCCGGAGGCAGCCGTAGTATACCATGCGTATTAGTATGACAGCAGCTTAGCAAGCAGACAGAATGAAGTCAAAGGACCCAAAGTGGCCGCAGTTGCTCATTTGCTACAAATATGCGACTCTGAGTAAGAACGATTATCCTTTGGCCATTTCAGCAGTGGAACCATTACGTTACCTCTCCCGTAAATCACGCGCCCCGTTGCAGTTGCATTTACAATCCACAATTAAACTCGGCCCTCGTCCCGCAGAACCCCTGCTCGTCAGCCGCAAACACCAAGACCAACCCCTCCATCACTCAACGCTCAAACGTGTTATCAGACTCACAAAAAAAAAAAACCTCCGCATACCTCCCATCCGTTGCCGGCTTCGCCCCCGCCTATCGACTGTACACGTGGATCAGCATCGCCCTCTCATACCTGCTGGCCAGTGGGCACCATCCCGTCCACCCTCCTCCCGACATCCTCGCCGTCAACCGCCCCGCCCCGCCCCACCATTCCCAACGCGTCCTTCCCGACCAGAGACAGACCAGCCCCACCCCCGCAACGACCCCTTCAGCCGCACCAAGACCGAGACCCGGAGAAGGTCGGGTTCCGCTGCCTGCGGGGGCCTAGCTCGTGAACCTTCGCTCTCCGATGGGCTCGGCGACGGGGAGAGGATTGTGTGTGTCGCGGGGGCGGGGGCGCATGGGTTGAGTGGTGAGTTTGATGAAGCGATGGGGGGGAGGAGGCCGCGGCGGGGGAGGAGAGGAGGATTCCGGGCCCCGGCGTGGGCGAGTGAGTGGTGTGGGGTTGTGGAGGACTGGGTGAGGTGGTTGTGTGTGTGTGTGTGTGTGTGTGTGTGTGTGTGAGGTGGTGTGCGGAGCCAAGCGATTTGTTTCTGTGGGATGCTCGGACGCCGCATGATGACTTGAGTTTGACAGCGGGGGCGAAGACGGGGTTTGGGGAGTATATGTGCTATATGCCGGTGGCGGAGGCGACGTAGGAGGAATTGAGGAGGAGGAGGGTGGCGTTTGCAGAGAGTGAAGTTTCTGCTTTACTTGCCAGCCAACCCACTACTGCACTTTTCCTTTGCTCTCTTAGAGGCTGGTCGTTTGCGTAGCCGAGGGGGATTCTCCTTTGGTTGGCAGCGGGAGTTCCTGAGAAGTTTAATCATTGATGGTTGAGCGCAGGGCGCGCCGGTACTATTAACTGGCCCAACGCCAAGCACGTCGGCTGCAAATTCGCGGACCGTGACGGCACGAATGACCCGCACAACAAGTTCAAGCCTGTCAATGAGCTGGCTTTGGATGAGCGCACCCTCAGGCTCACTGGGGTTCGGTTCATTCTGGAGACAGTTGAGGCTCCGGTCACTGTCGCAGTCGACGTGCTGCAAACTCAGGGCGCTCAGTTGGCAGTGGTAGTGGGAGCGTGAGAAGAGTGATGCGGTGGTGTTATGTTTCCAGATCAGCTCTTTTGACCGCTCGTTGAAGTCAGTTTGGAAAATATTCGGAAATTGTAGCTCAATCGATTAGTCTTCTGGCCTAATTCTGCAATACAAGTAAGAGTTGCTCCAGAAAGAAAAAAAAAAGGCAATTTCCGATATGCAAGTAAACCAGAACGCAACAGCTATTGAAATAGAATGATAATGACGATAAGCAAACGGGGATATCATGGTAAAGAGGAGTAAAAGTGAAAAGGCGGATTCCCGTCATAGCCATAATGCCTCTTCCTCAGGCTGCGGCAGACATAGAAAGTTGCAAGATTGTAATTCCAATGTTGATGAAGAGACCTGACAGCAAGTGCCAGACGCAGTAACGCTTCGATAGACCATAGATACGGCCTGGTCAAAACGTAGGCGTACATGGAATAGGTGCCGGTAAGGTTTTCTGTGGCCAGGTCCGATGGCTTGCCAGAACTCGCGTCCATTCCGATACTGGTCATCGTATGAAAGCAAGCGAGGGATGGTAAATCTGACGCACTCAGGCCTTGAGCGTCTTTGTCGGCGAGCGTTACGAGAGCAGCGGATTCAGAGGAGCCGATAACTGGAAACAAAGAGGTACTTGGCGCATTCTGGGTGAGGAGGCAAGGGCTTAGAGGGAATCCACAGGTCTTGGGAGAACTCCTCGGCAGTCGATATCCCATAACAAAAACAACTGAGAGGGTTTGGGCCAGAGCCAGAGCCCACGCTGAGAAAATGGGTTCATCGCCGTTCAAGATTAACGGGAGGCGTCGGAGGAGACTGAAGAAGGCCTTCGAGGCTGGATGCCCGAGGGGTTGCGTACGTCGTCCCTGGCGTCGCACATCTGGTCCAGGTCACGGGAAGGGGAGCGTTGGTCGCGGATACGAGAGCTGTACTGGCTGCCCTGAAGGTCGAGTTGGGGGTTGCCTGGGCCAGCGGATTCGTGGCGGAACTTGCAGTGGTTGAGGAACACAGCGAAGCCGGATCCGAGCGACATTCTGGCGGTTGTGGATGGTTCTTGGAGTGTTTTGCGGAATGCTCGGGGTCAGCGGCGGAGAGTTCAGTGGTAAGGCAGTGGAGGTTGCGAGGGCGGCTGTTTAAACAAGAGAGGACGGAGGGATTCATCACAGCGGACCTTCTGCTTGTGGCACCAGTTGCAGGCGCGAGAGAGGCGCTTACGTTGAGGGGGGCGGAATTGGCGCGCCTCCCATTGGCTGCGCCGTGGACCCCTTGTCTCCCAGGCCCACGCGTGAGCTCTCGTGAGTCAAGGCAGCAGTGACGTCTCCCGTCGCGTACCGCGCATGCCGCGCTGTCCTCTTATCCAATGCCGCCCAGCAAGTGGAGGTGATCGCCTATGGCCTCAGAACACGTGCACGGCCAGCGGCTGCACTCTCTGCGGGGTAGGGGCCCAACAAATTCATCAGCTGAAAGCGCCACAGCATTACTACTGCTCTCTATTCGCTGAGTATGTCGGCGGCAACAGATCCTTTCAATACGGCGCCCGGCAGATGGACGTGACGATCGAAAGGTCGAGCCATGGAAGACTCCCGGACGTTGATGCACTAGCGTCGGCCACTACTTCCAGGCACGCCTCTAGCGGTTGCTACCAGTTTTCCCTTCCAATCCCAACGATCCTTTGGACTTCTTTCACTGAAAAGAAACCACGACAGTCTCATTCTTTTTCACCGGTGTAGGCAGTCACTTGATCTTGTCATTCACTCTCGTTCCTACTCGCTGCCGTGGCATTGCTATGCGCTCTCTTCCAATGGTGCAGCAGCCAACCATGGACTTTGTTGGGTTTTTGTTTGCCAGAATTGTTCATGGTTTGACCGATGGAGCCAAGAAAATCAGTCCGCTTTCTTTGTCTCACCGTCCAGCACATGCGCTCACAGAGTCATAAATTTCCGGTTATTCCCCTCCATAAGGACTGAGATGACATGTGCAACAGTGCACCAACGAGACAGAATAAGTTACTTTAGATGACGATTCACAGTAGCCACATCCTCGCCAGTAGGTAACATGCGTTACAGTCCAGCATCAAGACAAAAGCTGGCCATTTCCAGTCCTTGCTGCTTTCTTGTATGTACGTCGATCTTTCCCTTTATGCCCTTTCTGATTCACGCCCTGGTGGATTCTTGCTTCCCGAGTGTGGTGTCATCAGAAAAGCCCTGAAATTGTTGAGAGCTGTAGGTGAGACTTTGCGGAGCTTAACGCCTCCTGGATTTACCGAAGGATCGCGAGGTCCCGGATACACTTTACCTCCGTTGCGTTGTCAAAAGTAGAGTAGGTCAAAGAAAGTGGAAAGAAGGGAGGATAGACCTCGCTCTTCACACAGTCAGCGTTATAGCTCGCAGGAGATAAGTGAAGCTGACGACATGTGGAGGACGTCGATTGATTACATAATGTGCGTCTGAGATGCTCGAGATGGCCGCTGTTGCTTGGCCACAACTTGATTTAGGGATCCCGGAAATGTTCTCGGCAATGTCTTCTCTAACTATCGATTTGACTGACGGACAGCATTTTAGAATCTGGGGAGAATAAATCCGAGCTGCAATCAATAGCAGAAAACTCTCATCCTCCGGTCTTGGCCAGTGTCGATGAACTGACCTGACGGCTTGCACAATGTACATGATTCCATGTCCACACTCGGCTCTTATCCTCGAAGGTCTTAATTTTTCCTCAGGCGGGACTGAAGATGCATTTATCCCTGATGATGTCGAAGTCGCTCACTCGACCCCGTAGCAGCAGCTCCAAGAGCGTGTATATATCCCGTGTAGGCCTCATCCCTAAGTGGCCAGTAAGACTAAGGAGAAGCAACACAGCCACTGTCGGCGACAGAAACAACATGACGAGATACTCGCAAAAGTAGGCGACACGGACTTCTCCAGCTTGACCGAAACTTGCGAACCCGAGCGAGTTTACGCGACAAGCCCGATCAGCGACGCGGTGAGAGCGATGCACAAGGCTCTTTACAAAGTCGAGCAAAGAGGACCATCACGAAAAAAAAAAAAAGCACAATACATCGAACACGGTTTTGACAAAGGAGCACGACAGGACGAGCGAAGCAAAAAGGGAAAGAAGCCGAGAGTGAAGAAGTCCAAAGAAGCGGGCGAGACAGGAATCCGCACAGGCCGCACCATATCGATCCCATTTGGGGCCAAGCCGCGGACGATCCCGCCAGTGTGGCAACGTCTCGAAGGATGCGTCGAAGGAGCATGTGAGTTTTCCCGAAGCCGACGATGATGTCGATGATTGCACAAAGCGACGGATCATGCGAGCGGGAAGCGAGCGAAGCGCGCGGGCAACGGGCGGACGGACCGCTTCGGGCCACCGTTGTGTTTCCTGTTCCATCACGGTCCCCACTCACGACGCGTTCTTTGCGTATGTAACGTTGTTCCCTCTTTTCTTTTCTTTTCTTCTTCCTGTCGATCCAGATCTCGCTTTGCGAGTGTCAAAGCCTAAGCGAATGGCGATGGCTGCGCGAAATAAGAAGTTGATCTGATCACCACGTCCGCCCCCTTGCCTCCTCCCTTTTTCCTGTTCGTGTATCACTAAACACCGAGCGGCCGAGGTACGAGGAGATCGAGATATCGAAGATGTAGGTAATAGGGGAGGGGGAGAGAGTCTGCGCAAACCTTGCGCCGGCGATTAGCGTGAAGTCGCTGATCATTTTACGCGTGAAACACCCCCGTTCGGCAAAGATTCGAGCGGAAAAGTGGATGATGATTGTCGCATGAGACCCAGAGGACAGGCGTGTCGTTCGGTCGTTCGTTCGTTGAGCGTCACCGGCGCAGTGTTTTGTGGGTGGTGTGTCGTAAAGGCAACCAGCCCTGTTTCATGCATCGCATTTGAGTCCTTTTTCCCTTTTTCTCTCTCTCTCGGCTTGTGGTTTCGGCTCGGCCTATAGCAGGCGATGCGTTATAGGTAGATCTCTTTACACAGTAACCATAGGACAAAAACAAGATGGTTCGATACAAGGCGTGGGCGATGTGGAGAGACTGTCAAGCGGTGAAACAGGGCGCCATTGGGCTACTACCGACTAAGTAATTGAGTTCATGCGCGGCCTGGGCACGGAAGCTTATTCTATGTAGTAAGGGGGAACCTTCGAGCCATCTGCCTCCTGAGAGCAAGTTTGTAGAATGAAAAAGTCTATTTGTTTAATATTAACACAGCGAACGAAAAGAAGGGACCTACGTCATGGTATCTTGCTCGGAAAATGGAGATGAAGAACTGCAAAGAAAGAAAAGAGGAGTCATGAGGGTTGCCACTGTAAGAAAACAACGCGCCCAGAATATGCCCGTGGTTTTTGCCAGTTCGTGTAAAATAATCGCAGCGCCGATAAACCTCCCATATGCATGCATTTTTTTTTGTTTTGGTTTTGCGTTGCTCCGCCCGCTTCGTTTAATCCCTGGAAATTTGCACCTGGCTGTGAACCATGATGCCGGCGCCCTGCCTGTCCTCCAGGATCTGCTTCTGGCTGTCGCTGTCGCTACGCAGACTGCCGCTCCGGGCCATGCCGGCGCGGATCTCGGTTTCATGGGCCTGCGGCGCGTACTTGTCGCTGTCGTTAGTCGAGGCACCGGCCAGGCCCTCCTCGAGCTCGTACTGCGAGTCGAACTTGTCGTAGGTGCGGCGCGCGTTGCTGGGGAAGTTTCCTCCTTTCGACGAGGCCCCGCCGTACTTCATGGGCGTCGAGCCGTCGTCGCTGGAGCCCAGGTGCAGCACCTTGCGGAACAGCGGGCGCAGCGTGCCAACGCAGCCGACAATGACACCAATGCCGTTCTCGGCGTAGCCCCAGAGCAGGATGTCGGAGATGGCATCTGCATGGCCCAGGTCAGCGCTGCTCGAAGGGGGAGACAAAAAAAGGGGGAAGCCTACAAAGATAGTCGTTGGAGTTCTGCAGGTTGACCGTGTACTTGAGGCGAATGCAGGCCGAGAGGGAGGCGCTGATCGGCGCCGTCAGCAGCGAAGACGCAATGGACGCAATGTCCAAGATGGCGACTTACAAGATGCCCAGGCTCAAAATGCATCCGACGGAGATCTTGGCGTTGCGGTTAAGCTTTACGTTCCATAGTAGCGGAATAGGCCTGCCGCGGTAAGTATGACTCGTTAGCCGTGCCCATGAGTCGCAAAGGATGCAACCGCAATCTTTAAAGAGACGTACATGGCCGCGCAGAACCAATCCGTCGCAATGTTGACCGCAGTCGTGGCGTAGTAGATGTCCGTCAGGATGATGGCGTCGTTGCACTTTCCCTCCTGCTGCGTGTTCCACGCGTACCTGTTCGAGCGTCAGCGCCGCAACCCCGCAGCCCAAGAGCACCGAAACCTACGAGACGGGCTGGCACTGGAAGATGATGTAGAGCGCCGCGATGAGGTTCATGGTGGTGAACAAGGCGGCCACCACATACTGGCTGTACACGTAGAACTTCCTCCCCGCCGCAATGCGGATCAGCTGGAACGCAATGCTAAGCTTGATCGGGATGATGGCAACGCAGTAAAAGACCTCGAACAAGAAGAACCACTACGACCGTAAGCGAGTGCACCGCCGTGCAGCTTGGAGTCGGCGCCCTTACCTTGAGGCCAATCTCCTGGTACTTTGCAAGCGCAGGGTCTTGGAATCTTTCCACGTGCACTCCGACACCATTGAAGGACGCCAGAATGCAGGCGGCCGAAAGCACGGCGAAAGGCGGCTGGCAAAGTTAGCGTCGGGCGCGGCGCAGAAGTGGGGGAGCTAAGTGTACTATAGCCGCGGTCATGCACCAGTCGTCGATGCCCCAAGCCGCCACCTTTAACCTCGTGTACACTCGCAGGGCATAGATGGTAGTGGCGAGAATGGCAATGCTGATGACGGAGGCGGCCACATGGGCCGAATTATCCAGGAACAAGGTCATGATGGAGAGAAGAGGAGGTGGTCGCCGACGGACCACCGAGAGCTTGTCGTCTGAGGGATTCACAGAAGGCGGGTTTGGTGGCGGGTCGACGGATCCAGAGCTGGGGAACAGGGAGCCGGTGGGTTTAAGCAGTTCCAGGCGAGACGGAGGGGAGGGCGGGCTGTCAGAGATGGGTGGGAACGAGCCCTGGAAGTATGAAAGACCTGGGGGTGGGCCTCGAGCTGCGCCCGTAGCGAGCGGGAGAAGGCAATGCCTGGTGGCCAAGACCAGGGCTGGGACGCTCAGACTTGTATACAGGGCCAGGGCCCGGGAGCGCTACTGTCGGTGAGGTCCTGATCCCTCAAGCAGCGGCAGAATGGGGAAATGCTCAGCGGCAGCATCTGGCGAGGGCGCAGAGGTAGCGTCATCAGGGCGACGCGGGATCTAGACGCAGTCGTGTCAAAAGGCCGGAGCAGAGGGCGAAGCGGCTCGGCCGTGGGACCCGTCTGTCTCTCTGGCTACCCTCTGCGCTGGACGGATCTTGGCGTGGAGGAAGGCCGACATGAAATTGGGGGATCTCGCCCTGCGCATAGTGGCGTGGGCACAAGCAGGCGGGTCCCGGCGGCAGGTGGATTCGTAAGAGGGTCTGTAACGACACCGGTAGGGCAAGGTGCTGCGTGCACACCCTGTCTGCCGGCAGCCTGCGATCACCGCTGGCGCCCTGGCGCTTTCGGGCAATCCCAGGGCGATCTTTCGGCTTGAGTGACCGCGACACCCCGGCGAGGCAGGACGATGGCCGTGTGCCGAGGCCAAGGCTGGCCCAGTGTGGCCGGACATTGCAAGAGCATGCGGTGGGGGAGCAGCGAGCCAGGAACAGAGGCCTCCTGAGAGCGAGAGGGGAACCTCGACCCTCGAACCAGGCGCGCGGGAAGCTGCCGCCTGCCGACTACTGCGTAGCTGCGCCGGGGGGCAATGTCCCGACGGGCGCCACTGGGTTTCGCAGCGTCCACACAGTCTCTTTGTAGAGGAGGCGCTCGGTCCGAAAACGGTCAGCCCAGGGCGTAGCCGAGAGAACGAGCCAATTGGCCTCGATGCTGTCAGCCAGACTTGTGGAACCTGGGCTGGCCCGTATGGTGGCTTCGAGGCCGGTACGGAGGCCATGCGGATGGCGGCGTGGTGCTGTGCCTGTCTCGACATGAGATTCCCAAGGCCGCGCACCAGCAGCAGTGCCCAGCGGTCCGGCCGATGCAGAGAGTAGGTAGTAGGCCAGGGTGTGATCGGCGCTCCCGCGCCCCCTAGGCATGATGCGGCAGACCAAAGGCCAGCGTCACAGGTGTGGGGCGGGAGCGACCCGAGAATGGGCGCCGTCTTGTCACTTTCCCCTCTGCGGCGCAGCGCTGCCTAGGCGCCGGTAACTTGCGGAGGAAGGAAAACGGGCCTTTTGTGTGGAATTATGCTGCCATGTGCCATGTGCCATCTGCCATGTCGGGGATTCCCATCACTGCGGCGCTGCGGCACGGCGGGAGTGACGAACCAGCGGCCTAGACGACGGCGGCCTGCAGTAGATGGGCAGACGGGCAGCTCTCATCCTTCCAGCGCGGGATCCGGGCGGCGCTGCGGGAGACGGGGCGGCTGGCTGCAGAGATGGCGAAGTCGAGGTCGAGGTCGAGGTCTTTGTCGTTGTGAAAAACAGGCTGGCGCCACAAGCGAGCCCGCGCCGCATCTCGCTCGCCCGCTCGTCGGAAATAAACGTCGATCGCGGCGCACGTCCGGCGCGAGCCCATCATCGTCGTCACCTTCCCTAGTAAGCTGCCGACTATCCGCACCCGCACCGTCCGAAGCCATCACCAGTGCTGGGAACCATCTTCCACCAGGCCCGCTCTTAGAGTGCCATCGTTGTTGCATTGCGCGGCGGGGCTGGTGGCTAGTGTACCATGTGAGACATGCAACGCTCCCAATCCCCTCTCCTCTCCGGCCCGTCAGCCCTGCGCCGCACGCTCTGTCGAAGAAGCAAAACACCACGAGATTCCCGGTGCCGCAGCGCGCCGCTTGGGTGGACCGAAGACCTCTCCACACCGAGTAAAGACGCCGTCTCGCTCAGAGCTCGAAAATCCGGCGCACGCAACCGCATCCCCGACTCCACTGATGCGTCGGCTGATGGCTACACCGACTGTGCGAGTCCGGAGCACGGCAGCCGCGGTATCGGGAAGCCAAGAGCCATGTTGCAAGGGCCTTCAAATTTTCTCTGCCGCTGAGCGAGGACCCGCCTTGCTGGCGCGAAGCCCTGGGAACACATCTGTCCATCCCATCGCCCATCCCATCGCCCATCCCGAGTGATCGGTGCCTTGGCCTGCTGTTTGCTGCCTTCAAGCTCGCCAAGCTTCCCGTCCAAGCCCAACCATCCTCGCCGTCTTCATGTAAAACCACTCATCTCTGCCTATACCAGCATCAGCACCCTGGGAAACTGTAACCGCTGCCCGTGGAGACACTTGGCTGCGCTATGGTCTATAGTCGACTTGACACCCACCCATGCACTATCTCGGTACCGCGACAGTCCAAGCCAACGTCCTGCCAAAGACCGTCCGAAGGTCCAGGCTCGATCAACGGGAGCACTAGCCATGGAGGCCTCCATCTCGCTACACAGCCACTACCAGGTCTGATGGAGGTGCATCGCGTAAGCGGACGCAATACTCTTTACGTCGCTTATTGCGAGATGCTTCCTCCTGATCACCGTGCCTGAACGAAAGGACCAATTGCGGAGAGGACGTTGGCCATCGGGACTACATGTGGGGCCGATGTACGTGGTCAAGGTGCGCTCTGTGTATTGTAGAAACACATCCACATCCAGTCGAAAACATCCCCAGCCATCCCCCACGCCGGATCGTTGGCTCTTCTTGACTTTCGTGATCGAAACGATTTCCGCGGAAGGTGATACTTGCAAGTGATCAGGCCGCTAGCGGCTCTAAACATGAGTGGTCAATCCTCGCATACCGTCAGGATACATTCAGGCCCCCATCCCTGAGTCTCAGCAGGACTTTCAATAAAAGCACCTTCCCCAAGGCCACCATATCGATGCCCAGCCATGCTGACCGTTGCTCAGTAGCTCTTCCCCCCATTAGTGCGGTCCGTCGGATCTTCGGGCATATCAACACCTCGTTACGTCCGGCGCTACCCGATCTAGGTCTGACCCTGACTTTCCTACCTCGATGCAAACAAAAAGTGGCATGACCCCACGCCCGCCGCTCACCTTCTGTTCACTCATCGTGTTGGAATCTCGACATTGCTCACCATCCCAAGGGGATCCTTCGCCCGAGTTGCCCAACGCCCCTCAAGTCCGACAATATCAGCCGACGCAAAATAAAGTGGCAGCGATAAGCTAGCGAAGCCGTACCGTTCCAATCCCTACTCTGTCTCTTGGCTCTCATACGACACAAAGCCATGTCCGGTGCTTGTTCGGGAGCAAAGCGGTCTCTGCGTGGACAAGCGATAAACCGATCAGCGAGACACGGGCGCCTGACAGAGGAGAGAGAAACCGTCGCACGCGCGAAAACACGGCCCTGATGGCGCCGCAACGGCCCTTCATCTTGCTCTTACCTCTTCCGTGCCGTTCTTCTTCCTGCGTTGCAGCGCCTCACTGGTATCAAGCCGTGCTTGATATGGAGAACGCCTTTCCTTTTCTCGTTTCTGGGTCCAACTCTAACACATCATCACCATCATCATCATCATCATCATCATTAAGACGTATGGCTAAGCCAGCATGTTGTTTCGATCATAAACAAAGCCCACCTCCCGTGATGCGTGTTAATCTCATACACTTTCCACATGAAGTAGCTTAAACCGCATTACCCCCACCCCCGGAAAAGAAAGAAAGAAAAAAAAGGACTTAATCTTTCTTCCTCAAACCAAAAACAATCAAACGAACAAACCCCACAGACATTATATACACACACACACACATATATATATACATAAGCACGCACACCAGCTAACCTAACTCCATGGCCTGATGCGCTCTCTCTCTCCCCCTCTCTCCCTCTTTTCCTTTCTCACCCCCTTCCCTGTAAGGAAAAACGTCGGGCTGCCGCATCAGCCAAAAAAAAAAAAGAAGAAGGGGAGAAAAAAAAGGTGCCTCATCATCATGAATAAAGGTTGGCAAAAAAAATAAATCATGTGTGTGCATACATGTCCGCACTAACCAGACAGACGCGCCATCGCGGTTGAACTGCTAAATATCTCAACAACAAAACCTTCTCCAAGAGAAGAAGAAGGAACCAATTAACCACCTGCCAATAGCAGCAGCAGCAGCAGGAGCAGCAGGAACACCGTCTTTCATATCAACCTCTCAAGAAACTGGCTGGGGCTTTTCCCGTGTCGTTAACAAAGAGGTCTGACTATTCTTGAAAAGAAGACCAAGAGGAGAGAAGAAGGAGGAAGAAAAAAAAAGGAAATCAACGCCATGTCCCAATGCCTCGACGGGGAAGAAAGGGGGTGATCTACAAGCTTCCAAAAAGAACACACCAAAAAAAAAAAGAAAAAGGAAAGACCCGCATCCCTCCACGGCCGGCACCACCACCAAAAGTACTACCACCAACACGCTCTTCTTCCCACCGTTTCTCTCTCTCTGTCTCTTCTCAAAACCCAAACGAATCCAACAAACTATTAGCATCCGGCTCATGGAACTGCGTCGGCGGCGGCGGCGGCGGCTTCTTCTTCTCCTTCTCCTTCTCCTTCTCCTTCTCCTTCTCGTTCGCCGCCGCATCCCCACCACCACTCCCATTGACCCCATTCCTCTTCTCCCCTTCACCTCCCTCATCCTCATCATCCTCATCCTCATCCTCGTCCTCCTCCACAACAGCCGTCCCCCCACCACTAACCCCATCAACAAAAAACCCATCCAGCGCCGACCGCATCGGCGTGGGCGTCGGCGGCAAGTCCGCCACGACCAGACTGCTCCGCCGACGCAGCAACTTCCTCGGATCGATGTCGTACGTCGCGACCGGGCTAGGCGGGCCCGACGGGAGGGCGAAACCCCCACCCCCTGCACTGCCATTATTGACCACCGACGAATGCATCGTCGCGGGGATCCCCATCGCCGGCAAGGGCGGCACGACGGGCTGCGCCTGCAAAAACTCCCACCCGCGGACGAGATCCAGCGCCAGGACGTCGCAGCCCATGCGCTCGTACAGGCGGGCGGTGTGGATCAGAAACTCCCACTCGGCGCGGGGCGCGACGGCGAGGGCGCCGCGCAGCGTCTGCAGCGAGCGGTCGCGCAGCTGGCGGTACAGGGCGACGAGGGCGGGGTCGTCGGTGAGGAAGAGGCGCGACTGCAGGCTGGGGGAGTCCGAGTCCAGGGGCGAGAGCAGTGTGGACAGCGGCGTCACGAGGGCGCGGACGGCCACGTCGCGCTTGCCGAGGTGCCAGAAGGCCCAGGTCGCGAGCCAGCGGTTGTTCTCCATGACGGCGCGGGGGAGGACGCGCTCGGTGAGGAACTTGCGGAGGACGGGCCCGTCGTCGCCTTCGTAGACGCGCGCGACGGCGATGGCGAGCTGCGTGTCGTTCATTTGGTTGGAGAGGACTGCCACGGCGTCTTGGAGGTGGTCGGCGAGGAGGAAGAAGGCGGCGGCGTATTCGAAGCGGCGTTTGCCCATCAGCGCGTATGCGTTTTTGAGCGCTGCCGTCCTCCAGCGGGCTTCGCTGAAGTTGTTCTGGAGCAGGCGGTGGGTCGAAGGTTGCTCGCGGCTCCATGTGGCCATGCGCCACAGGCCGACGAGGACCGCCTTCTTGCGCAGCGCGAGGTAGTACAAGCTGCAGTCAGTTGGGTTCTTTTCTTCCGACTTGGTGTACTCGTTGCGGGCTATCACTTCGAATTGAGCGCGCTGTGGCACTTGGTGTCAGCATCTTGCTTGCTTCTGTGAGCAGCAGTTCATCACTCACCACAGCGTTGATGTCGGTCATCCACATGAAAATGCCCGCCTCCTTTGCCTGTTTCCACAACATTCGTCCCTGGAAATGCCTGCTCACTAGATCCAACAGAATGTCCTGGCTGCCGCTGTGAAATGCCCAGGTGATCTCGCGCCAAGACAAGTGAGACTTGTCATCACTGCGCTGGCCACCCTTGTCGCGGAGATAGTGTTGCCTGAAGAAGAGCAAGAAACGACAGGCGTTGTCATCGACGCTTCTCCGGTGCTTCTCGACCGTGCCGACACACTCGACAATGTCTGCGAGGTGGAATTGCTCACGGTTGGACAGCTGTGGTACCGACTTTTTCTGGAGAAGCTCGTTCAAGCTCACAGCGACTTGCTCTGTCACGCTGGCGGGCTCGTCGTCCTCCTCGGTGAAGTCTGCGTACGATGACTGCAGCTCCTTTCGAGCAGAACCGTTCATAGTGGCCTGTGACTCCGTTAGCCGCTTGATCCGTAAACCTCTTTTGTCAGCACTTACCCCTTGATCCTCAAAGAAATCCTCAGGCGACAATCCGAGCATGGTGTCGAAAGGATCGCCTTCCGTGTAGAACTTGAGTACCTTGAAGAGGTTGATGAGGATGCGCTGCACGAGCGGCAGTTTCCCAAGAAGCACGCACTGAGCGAGCATCTGTGGATGGTAGACGGGCAGTGGACCATTGAGTCTGCTCACAAGAGTGAACAGATCCACCGCCTTCTTCCGGTGAGCTTCTCTGTGTTCAACGAGGCGCAGATCCGGAAGGACGCCATCATCGACCTCGACATGCTCGTCTTGGACAAAAAGCTGGTTTCCAGCACCGATGACCAGATTTCCACTGCCAAGCCAGACCGAATCGCCAATCGGATGCGGCGTGACCTCTCGAATGCGAACTTCTCGAATCGCCGCCCAAGATGGTCCGTGGTCGAGGTAGTTGTAGCGCAGCTGTGCGTAGATGACTACTCTGTGAGGAAAGCCGACGGCGAGGATGGACTGGTTATCCGGCGAGGAAGACCAATCGATGTCCTGGATGATGTCATGAGACTCGAAGCGCTCTTCGTGCTCCAACTGCGCGCTTCGCGTGCCCCAGATGGTGAGACCGGTCTTTTCTGCATCGACCAGCGCTGCTTTGCGGATCGATGTGCCACTGCACAGCGTCGGGTTCTCTACGCCAGTGCTTACGGTTGAGGTGAGCAGCCATTCAATCTTCTTTCGGTCTCCGCTCACTCTGGCAGTCCAGGACTTGATGACGCCAGAGGTGGTGTACGAGATTGCGACATCACGAGCGAACGTGTCCAAAAAGCCTGAGATGACAGCCCGCGTTCCAGCAGGATCGACGGGGATGACGTAGGCAAGATCTCCGCCATCGCCCAGGTCAAACCTGCACATTTCCGTGATGGAAATCTTGCCTTCGATGTTGATGGAAGACTGGCGGCGATGTAGGTGCAGGCGGGGATTCACAGGCGTCGCTTTAGGTGGTATCCTCACCTCCCAGCCAATTCCCTTCATGTCGGACGAGATGGTGGCGAGATGAACGCATCCAGTATCGGTCTCGACTTCGGGGATGAGGAGCAGGCAGAGCGGCTTGCCCTGCAGCTGGTACTCGCAGCGGGCCACCTCTTTCGCTGCTGGCGTGCGCGCGTCCCATAGCGAAATGCTTTCGTGGTGCAAGAACACGACAAAATCGCCCTCGGCAAGCAAGGCGGTCCGATGGATGTGTTCGTCGACCTGAACGGTGCTGTGCCGAGCGAGCACAGGGCCGGAATGCTTCGAGTTCTCCTGCCTCCACACAACGCCCGCGTTCTTGTCGGTCCGGGAAATCAAGGCACGTCCGCTCGCTGTGCGCACTACCTTTTTGATGGGTGCAGTATGTCCGGTCAAGATGGTTTCGCGCTCCAATCTCGTCAACTTGATGGGCGAAGGGTCGAACAACAGATCGATCTTGCCCTCCATCCACTCTATCCTTCCATCGAAGTGGTGCATGAGCAGGGTGAAGGAGCTGCCGTGAGCGTCGCCGCAGAAGGCATGGAATTGAACATTGTCCTCAGCCGGCAAGGCGTCCTTTGCAAAATGCAGCCGGAGCCCCTCGACGTGGGCGATGTTGAAGATGTTGCTCGACTTCTTGACCTTTGTGTCGACGCTCTCCAAGCCCCAGGCCGACATGTTGCCCTTGTCGTCCAGCACGACGCAGACCTCGGGGGTGCGGTTCGCGACCTCGATCAAGTGCTGCAGCGCATGGCTCTCCTCCGGGGTGCCGCCGCCGTCGGCCGCCTGCTGCACGGCGCGCTCAGTCGCAACGGCGAAGTCGGCACTGTCGATGAAGAAAGTGTAGCGGCGGCCGGAGCGTGTGGCAGGGTCGAGAGCGCGCGGCTTGATGGACTCGTGCAGGTCGACCTCGGCCCACAGCTGGAAGATCTCGGGCCCGCGGTGCTCGCCGCCCACCCACACGCGCACCTTGTTGTCGGCGCAGATGGTGTATAGCACGTTCTCGATCAGCTGCTCGCGGTGGCGCGGGCGGCGCCAGTGCAGGCCGGTGACAGTGGTCGGGTGTGGCAGGTAGGCCACGTCGAAGCGCTCCTCGACGCTGCCGAAGCTGAGGCGGTGCCATATCTTGACGAGCCGGTCGTAGGTCGAGGTGGTGGCGATGAAGGTGGCATCGTAGGAGAATTGGGCGAACTTTGCGGGAGAGGCAAGCGGCGCGGTGAAGAGGCGTTCGGACTCGTGATTGTGTGTGGAGAACAGGGTCAGGGCCGCACTCCCAACCAGCAGCTCCTCGGCGATGCCCCAGGACAGGGTGCGGATGTGGTCGTGGGGGTCGGCGAGGGTCAATGTGTGTTGTTGTGTCCACTGCGAAGGTCCATTGTCAGAGTCGGGCGGGGCAGGGCGCTCGCAGGGCGACGCACCTTGGGCTGGCCAATGTCCAGGCCGTGCGGCTTGTAGACGTAGACGGCCGTCTTGGAGGCGGCGGCGATCTTGCCCGACGACTCGTCCAGCACCACGGCCACCAAGTTCCCTTCATCTTCGGTGTAGGTCGTCTGGACGATGTGGCGCGGGCCGTCGAGGATCACGAGGGCATTGCCCGAGATGTAGGCCTGCAGCAACGACGTCAGCCGGGGGGCATTGGCGGGGGGCGGGGGGCGTCTTGCGCACGATCAGCTGCCTTCCCTCCGAGAGCCCGGTGGTCACAGCAGCGAGCTCTGCGTTGGGACGGCCGGGGAGGATGGCGCGCATGGAACGGGATGCTGGAGCTGCGAGCTCTACAGCCGGGTCGTCATGGTCCGGAGGCGGGCGGTGGGCGGAGGCGCTGGTGGTCCGGGCAGAGCTGGGGGTTTGGGGCGGGGCGGGCGGTGCTCAGGCGTGGGTGCTGTCTCGAGAGCACCAGATGGAGTTTTTGGTGCTTGGCCAGCTGTCATGGGGTGACGGCCAAACAGGCCCGTGCGATGACGACACCCCGGCCATGCAGTGCTCGCTCGGGGCATCCCACACCTCCGCAGTCCTCCGCATTCATCTGGGAGCGATAATCTTGCATTCCTAGCGCTGCTCTCACCCGCTCTGCAGCCAATCGGTGGGGCTGCCAGACCACCCCCCACCGCTTCTGACCGTTTTTTGCATCGAGCTCTATCTGAAGTCGCACGCATGCGCATGCTTTACTCGAGCTTCCACGCCTGCTTCCGCTTGCCGTCCGCCGCGCCCTCGACCTCCCACTCCACTTCGATGGCCAAGTCGCGCGTGTTCTTGCCCGCCTTCTTGTACGTCACACTGCCTGCGATTTTCTGCCCCTTCTTCAGCTCCGCTTCCTTGCCGGTGCGCTCGACGAGCAGCAGCCCGGATTCCCAGTGCGTGGGCTTGCCGCCGGGGCCCGTCGTGAAGGCGTTTCCTGGGCCCTTCCATGTCTCGGCCCGCGCGTCCGCTGGAAGCACGGCGTCGCGGGACGGCAGGAAGAAGGTGTCGAACCAGATGCACCAGCCGTCCAGCGCGCTGGCATCCTTGTCCACCTCGACCGAGAAGGTCTTGACAAACTCCAGCTCTTCGGTCGTGATGGTGTGCAGAGGGAGCTGCAAGAACTGGGCCGATTGAGAGACTGCAGAGGGAAAGATCAGTGAGCAGACGAATTCGCTCGACCCGGGCATTTCTAGACTCACCAAGCTTGTCCGTCTTCAGGCTCCTGACCCTGACGTCGTCGCGGATCTTCTCCATCATTGCGCTCATGTCGAAGCCGTACACATCGTGCCAGAAGTCGATGCTGTCGGCGATGAAGTCGTCGTCGGAGAAAGGCGCCATGTGCAGCGTGCAGTGACTCGGGACCATCAGCCCGTCGGGCTTCAGGTAGCGGTCCCGGGCCCACATGACGCTGTCGAACATGGCTTCGAAGAGCAGGCAGTAGCCCATCCATTCCGAGATGATGATGTCCACCTTGTCGACGGGGAGCGTGACCTCCTCGATCTTGCCGCGCAGGCAGGTGATCTTGTCGGTGGAGAAGCCGTTGGCGTGGCAGTTGACCACGGCCTTCTCGATCATCTCGCTGTTGTCCACGGCGATGACGTGGGCAGCGCCGGCCTTTGCGCAGAACATGGACAGGATGCCCGTGCCGCAGCCCACGTCCAGCACCGTCTTTCCGGCGAAGATGTGCTTGTTGTCGTACACAAAGTCCCTGTACGCATCAGTGCGGATGGTGTCCTTGAGCATCGTCTCGTGGATGTCTGATGGGAATTAACAGCCGGCTCGAATCAGGCACCCGAACAGCTTACCGTTGTACGAGTAGGAATCGAAGTATCCGGTATCGATGCCCCACTTGCCCTCGGGAGCCTTTGTCGATCCGGAGGGGCCCGCTTCGGCCGCCTTCGAGTCTTTGTCGTTCCAGCGCTCTTCGAGTGTTCTAGAGACGGTTTCTCTGTATTCGCTGAACTGGCTCGCCAATTGCTGGAGCTGCTCCTCGAGCTCCTTCACTCTCCGTCCCTCTTCAGACAGCGATTCTTCCTCGGTCTCATCCGACAGCTCATCCAGAGAAAAGAGCACGGCATCGTCCTCGAGCACAGGCTGCAGGTACTTGTCGTCGGCGAATGCCGATGCGTCAGACACGGCGGGGTTCTTGTTTCCGGCTTTGACTTCGCTACGAATGTAGTTCACCAGCTTGATGCTCGAGAAGAAGTCAAGGCCTTTGGCAGCGGTTAGTACCACCAAAAGATAGTTTACGCGATGTGGATGGAGCTTCCAGCACCGACAAGTCAGGGAGGACAGGTTGGATCGGATGGTATGTAGGCACGTGACCTTGAACGAGAGCACGGAGATAGAGGAGTGGAGCCGTAGGAAGGCGTGAAGAGAAGGAAAAGTACACACCCAGCTTTTTCTGAATGCCAACGAAATCGAAGCTGTACCTTTTCTTGCAATCCTCGATCATCTGCTTGACATCCGGAAAGACTTGGTCGTCGAACAGGCTGACGACGCGGATCTCCTCGACATCGGGCTCGGCATCCTCCCAGTCCTCCTCGCCGCGCATGTCCAACGGGTCCGAGGCCGTGTCCGAGGAGGCTGACGAGTGCGACATGTTTTTTTTGAATTTCTGATCCGAAGGCAATTCGGGGCGGGGGAAACAGGGCAAGGGCGCGGCGTGGCACCAAGAAAAGAAAATACGCACCTGCAGGCCTTGCAAGCGAAAATCGCCCCGCGGTCCGTGCACGATTGCTACCCAAGTCCTCACGTCCTCTCACTTCACCTCGTTCTTCAATTTCATCCATCTGTCTAGCTCCCAGCCATCGCTATTTGCCACGCACCTCTGAAGATGCAATCCCATCCGTCAAGCTATTTTCTCTCCGTTCCTCCCACCCGTCCACGTATGAAATCAGATTAGACATTACCGCCGCCGCGAAATCAAAGCCATCTCCCTCCATCCATCCATCCATCAATCAATCAAGCAAGCAAGCAAGCAAGCACCAGCCATACCCATCCCGTAATCCGCCCATCGCAAAACCCATTGCCGTTTTCCACGCTTCATCGCCGCAGGCCACCCTTTTTCCCGCCTTCACCCCGCAATCGATCCACCCAATATCCCCAACCCCATCATCCTTTCCCCTCCCCTACCCCCGGATAGCCCTGCCTAACCCACCTCATCAGCGCTCCCTCTCCCTCTCCCTTTCCCCCTCTCCCTCCAATTACTCCTCCAATTTCTCCCCCTTCCTATCCTTCTTCTTGTCCTCCTCCTCCTCCTTCATATCCTCCTCCCAAGCCCTCCTCACCGACCTCGTCACCGCCCCCTCCCTCTCCCGCGCCACCCTCTCCGTGCCCCCCACCCGCACCCCTTCCATCAACCCCTTCCAATACTCGTGCCCGTCCGGCACCGCCCGCCGCCTAATGCCGCGGCACACCTCGCACTGCGCGTAGTGGCTGCGCACCGAGTCGTCTTCGTCGTCGAGGTGCGGGAGCAGCAGGTGCGGCGGCAGGAGCTGCTGTTGCAGGGAGCGAGGCAGGTGGCGAGGGGACGCGGTGCCGGTGCCGGTGCCGGTGGGAGGGGGTGGGAGAGGAAGATGATGGGGGCGGAGATGGGGACGCTGGAGGGCGGCGGGGAAGGACGAGGCCGAGGCCGAGGCCGGGGTCGAGGTGGAAGCCGAGGCTTCGTCGCGGGCGCGGAGCGCCAGGCCCTTTGCGATGAAGAGGTTTTGGAAGTGTTCGGCTTCCGAGGGGCCGAGGTGGTGGTGGGGCGAGCGGCCGGTGGACGGAGGGGTCGGCGGCGGCGTGGAGGCGAAGCTGCCGTCGTCGGCGCCGGTGCTGGATGGGGATTCGATGGGTGGGGGGAAGAGGTCCTGTGCGATGGCGATGTGGTTGCCGTCGATGTCGTAGACGCCGTCGATCTCGTCGCGGTCGCTCATCTTTGTGTCGGCGGCGTTGTCGGCGTCGCCGTTATCCTTCTTCCCCTTCTTCTTGTCTTCGTCGTCCTCCTTGTTCTTCATGTTGTTGTTGCTGCTGCCGGGTGCGGAGCCGTTGGCGTTGGTGGGCATGAAGACGACCTGTGAGGAGCGGGTTTGGTGTCAGCGCAACCCAGGTGGACAGGGAGTGAGGTCCCAGGAAGCTGGGAGAGTGGCAGTCAGGAAGAGGAGGGAGAGGGCTTACCTGGCTGAAGTCCGTGTTCGCTGGGCACTGCGCGAGGTACTCGTCCTGTTCGTCGGCGTAGACGAAGTGCATCTCTGTCGGCCCCGCCGGTGCGCGAACAGGCACCGAGGGCACACTGTCCGGCAGTGGCATGCGGCGCAGGTTAGATCTCAGGCAGGGAAACTGCGGATCGTTCTGGTACTGCTCGTAGGGCGACAAGGGCCAAAAGCCGTCGGATGGCGGCGGGCCCTCACCGTCCAAGGCGGATGTGGTGGACGGGAGCTCGTCGGGCTCGAGGTTGTCTGCGCGGGCGCTGTGGGTCGAGACGGCCTTATCGTCATCACTGTCGTCAAGTACGATCGGGTTCTCCTCCGTGCCGTGGCTTGAATTATAACCGGCCTGAATCAGCCTCGAGAGGCGCGCTGTGACCTGGCGCGCAAAGTCTCGCATCCCCTCAATCTCGCGCTGGCGAGCCTGTTCTTTCCTATCGGCCGAGCCGAGCTGGTTTGACGACATGATTTCCTAGGATGCGCCGGTCAATATGTGAGTGTGGGCGAGGAAAGGTCTGGAGAGTCGATCTTGAGAGAGGGTTGTGTTGTCGATGGAGGCAAGCGGTCAAAGGCCGGCGATAAAAGGTTCGAGCAAGCAAGTGAACGAAGTACGGCCCCGTGCCACATAGCTTTTACAGCATGCGCAGGTACGTCACGCGACTGGCCGCTGCTTCACTTGCGCTTACCGCTACAGTGCATTGCGTGGGCATGCTTAACCACCCTCCGTCCTCCCATTAGCTCCCCCTTCCATGCACCATCACCCACCACAATCACCGCGTGCGCATCATAGGAGTGTACCTCGGCCGACAGTAGACAAACCCAAGGCCATTGAGCTTCAAGTTGCCCGCTCCGAAGCGCAAGCACACGGCAAACCGCTAGCTTCCCGATTCTTCATTGCAGAACAGCGCGCCTTCCCGTCGTTCATCTAACCGGACCTCAGCATCATTGTCACCCCCGACTCCCTTCTCTTCACCACGACCAACCGAGCTCACAAGCACTGCGCTATCGAGCATATCCATGTGCCGCCAGAACATACGGTCAAGAAAAGGGCCCTCCCTACCGCCCACGATGTTGCTTTCCTCTCAGCATAGAGCCTGCCGCAAGCAATTGCCATCGCGAATGCGCATTGCATGGCGAGTCGGCACCAACGCAAACTCTTGAATACGGGACAATCTCTCGGGATGGCTTGAGCGAAGCGGGCATGACTGCGTTGGGCACAGCGGACCGCACCAAACACCTGCTGCCCGCCCCTAACCCCCGGGTTGATACTCGTCACCTTCGTCTCCCGCGAACCACCTCATACTTCCTCTTCCTTCCCCAGTTAGCTCATCAACAACTACAGAGACGATCTTCCACATCAAGCTGCGATCCTCCAGCTTCTTTGTCCTTGTCCAACTATACCTCCGCAAGACCTTGCGAAGGTCGCGCAGCGCTTCGCTACCGCCGCCATCCCGTTCACCAGCGCCTGCTTTTGCCACGGCAGTTCGACGGATAAGCTGGGGGCAACATTTGAAACGCTGTCGAGTTCAAGCGCTGGATATTCCTCCGAGGTTGGCTCGGGCCTCGAGAGGAGGGAAGCCACTGGACCTGTGCGTACGGTTGCGGGCGATGGTTTTGATGCAGACAGGCGGGTCCGAACATGGGTCACACGAGGCTAGATGACTTGCGACGGTTTGCGATGGCCTCAGTCGATCTTGGGAGAACTCGCTCAGTTGTCAAGCAGGAAATCGCTATTACTTCTCGTCAACGGGTTCCTCCAACTGCTCTTGCAAGCCGAGTCGTGACTGGATCCGTCAGAATCCTCTTCGGAGCTCGCAGACTGTCGGCGCTTGCCGCGTCTTCATGGATCTTGGGCTTCAGAGTCAGAATCCGAACTCGACTCTGCTGAAGGGGCCGCTTAGCTCGCTTCCGATGACTTCTTTTTTGTCGTGGTTTGTCAGACTGTAGATTCGACGGATAATCATCTTCTCGATCCCTTTGGCGGAGCTTTGGGAGTCGCTTGGACGTCGTACTTTGGTTACATTCCGCTTTCTGGCTTTCGTGGGTTCGATGCTTACCTCGCCAGGTGCCCTCCGCGAGTCTGGCGTCTGACGGCGGGTGAAGATTCTGCAGGTGGGAACAGCCAGCCTCGACACAAATCACGATGTCGCTATGAGCACATGCGTCAAGGCGACGGAAGTTCTTGCCAGAAATTGGATCCGAATCTAGACCGAAGACCTAATCATCCGCTAGGAAGTCGCAAGCGCTAAAGATTGTAGGATTGTGGGGAATTGACGAAGATCTATCTGGAGCTGGGCGATCTGAAAGAAAGTTGAGGATCCTGCGGAACATTTGAGAGACCATCAGAAGCTACGTTTGAGGCAGCTGGATGAGCTGGGGTTAAGGGTAGTAATGAAGTTTATATATGTATCTGGCACATACTCCTCCATCCGGTCTTTTCAATCGAATGCGCCTGAGTGGGCCCGCACCAGCTCCCATCACTTCCACAAAGGTCTCGACTGCCATTCCATAGAAGTTTACTTAATCTAGCATCGAAGCGGTCACGTATTGTTGCCTTTTTCTAGGATGACAAGTAGGGAGCTGGGTAAAAGGGCATAGGGGAAGAGGTTTGGCGTTGCACTTGTTGTGGCTGACATAAGCACGCGCGAGGGCATACGCTTCCGTGAAGTGCCGAAAAATATGCCGCCGTGAGCTGGCGTCGACTTGATTATGAGCTAGATGAGGCCACCACTAAGAGACGGTTTCCTATCGTAGCAAAGATTCCTACAGGTGCGAAGCGGAAAAGCCAAACCGTCTTCTTCCTTGTCGCTGGACGCGAGAAATGTCTCAGTGACTGGCATTAATCCTGTTTGAGGAATAGGCTTGACCGCCGCGCTCAGTGAAGGTTTAGAGCGAGAGACTAGGTGAACCGAGGAAGGCCTTTGTGGTCCAGACGCGGCAGCTCATAAGACGACTTTTTGGCGCAGTCGGTCTGGCCGCCCGGTCTGGCCAACTGATCGAGTGCATCTATTCTGGCGCTAAAAACACCTACAAACTAGTATTATCACCGTCAAAAAGCCTTGAGGGCGACGCTTCAGGGGTTTGTAGTGGTTTATTGGCATAATTCTCCGAGGTACAGTCTGGGATGGCAACAGTGGTATCCGGTAAAGAGGATAGTTTAAACAAAGGGCACAGCTCTACGTCTGGACGCTTTTGAGACGTGGAATAAACAAAACGGAGTGAACAATGTGCCTATACTGAAAAGCCTTCCGAATAACACCAATGACTCGTGTTTGATTGGACAGACATGCAGCTCAGCAAAAGAGATGGCGTGGTACAGACCCCTCTCTTCTTACTCGCTGTTTGGCAGCTTCTCACTCTGTATGCGAACCCCTTTCTTCTGCCCGGTTGACACTTGTTGCGGACAAAATAAATGAAATATTTCGTCTACTCATTCATACTACTGCTTCTCTTTGCCCAACAGGGCGCGTCTTCACATATTCCGTTATACTCTTATCAAGTCCATACAGGTTGATGTCCGTGACTTGCGACCCACATACGACAAGACTTCCTGGCCCCGGAAACCTAGTCTGTACGGGGATGAGAGGCCGGTTGCGCTTGCTTTGCTACGCACATGCAAGATAATCTACCGAGAGCCTGCAAGTATATGGAAGCAACACCTTCTGTTTCGATAGCGCAGACGACGTGCACGGCTAGCTTGATCGGATAGGATGCCTCAAACACAAAAGACCCGAAATGTTGTTGGAGCTGTTGACAATGCGGGAGTTGGTTGGTATCGATTATTCGACAGACTTGTGCAGCTTCGGTATAGCAGCCGATTGGTCACCGTAGATCAGAAACCGGACGGCTTATCTCGATGAATGGTGATGGTGATAACCGATGAGCCGAAAGATACCAAGGGTATGCAGCGGCAGTACCCGAGGTTTGCAGAACCCAGCACCGAGATACCAACTGCAGCCCCCTGACTCTGTTGCGCAGAAGGTGGCTTGGAGGGTTCCGATTCAGACTAGCAGAAATGCGAACGGCTCGGACACGGTTAGCCTGCTTAGGTTCGTGAAAGAGCTGTTGCAGGGATTCGTGGCCTTGCATCACGTCTGTGCAAGTCTGTGCACTGGAGCAAGGAGCAGAATAACAGCGCAACACGCCGCAGGCTACGATTGTCCTTCGAATTCAATGGAATCAGACTGCGGCACCTAAGCCTTTTGACAAGCTCCAAGCTCGGCGGAATAGAAGTGGAGGCGGAACGTGGCATCAGCAGCGGCGTGATTGGTGTACACAAAAGCGCACGTAGTCCGAGAGCGGGCATTCTCCGCACTTGGCCCCGCACACCAGCAACCCCACAGACCCCTTCCCCAGATCGCCGCCCTGGCACCGCACGGCGGCATTTCTACGGCTGACCGCAGTCAATAATGTCGAACGCTTCACTGGCGTGCTAGCCGTTTATGTGCCGTGCCGTCGGAGGATACAGCTGGTGATGTTTTGTAGCCATGCGCCACGCTGCGTGTAGACAATGCCAATCGTCGGCATCACGGCCAGGACAAATGCCGGGCTCTGCCTGCCGGGCCTAGGTACAGCTGCGGAAAACGGCCGCCCGAGTCGCACGCTACTGCACCAGCGAAGCAAGCCCCGGGTCATGCCGCGGTCCAACTGCCGATGACCGTTGCGAAGCTTCCCCAGCCGTCGTGCATGTACTCTGTTCCCAAACAGTAGGCGCTGATCAGGCCCTCCACTGTGTACCTCGTCGAGCTCCATAGAGATGATCCCTCCGCTTTTGATAGCGCCCGCCCGCTCGTGGCTGGCCGCCGCCTCTTTCGCCCCCTCGCTCAGCCAATACACACGTCTTCCCGCCTGCGTAACGTCGTGCCGCGCGCCCCTCTGTCATCGGGGCCCTTCCGGATTCTGATCCTTGACCGGCCAGCCTCTTGAGCCACAATCCAATCACGCGGGGCCCCGGACTTCTCCATCTTCTTCCCCAACATGGACCTTGCGCTTAGCCGCGATACCGACTGCATATATCAAGGTCCGTTGCTCCCGCCATTCACGTCCATGGTATCCCAAGCTGTACGCTGGCGCACTTTGTTGTTTGCTGGTTGTGCCCAGTACCACGCCCCGTCAGACAGACACGTTCAGAGCCTTAATTCGATCCAATCGCATTCCTGAACGCCACCGTTCTAAGGAAACGAGAAATTGTCGGTCGCGAAGCGCGTCTCTCACTTCTTTTGAGCGCAATTGGCAACCATCAGAGCGCCATCGGTTCAAGCGAATACTGCGCCCATATTTCTCTCACAAAGGCGTCCAGGCCTGGGAGACGCTACAATTCTGCCCATCATGGAGATCAACCAGACGGAAAAAGTACGCCAGCTTGCTACACTTGCTCGAGCCAACAGCTAACGGCGTTTCAGGAACTTCACGAGATTGAGGAGGAGCTCCACATCGAGATTTTACCAGGAACGGAGATCATGCGGGATATCGGTTCGCACCATTTCGTCAAGTCGGGCGACACCACACACCGCGTGCTAGTACCGCAGCCTACGGACGACAAACATGACCCCCTCAACTGGTCTAGGTGGTGGAAAACCTCGGCCATCAGTGTCACGACCTACATCACCTTTATCCAGGGTTTCGGCCCCCTCGCCCTGGCGCCGCAGTTCGAATACTACATGGAGGACTTCCATTGCAGCTTGGCCGACGCGATCCAATTCACCGGCGTGTGCATTCTTGTCCTGGGATTCAGCAACTTCATCTGGTGAGCCTTTCTGGCCGTCCTTGGTGTTGAACAAAGGCTGACAAGAACACTGCGTCCAGGGTTCCCATCAGCACTTCCTTCGGCCGCCGCCCAGTACTCTTCTTCTCTACGCTCATCTGCTTCGCCTCGGCCATCTGGCGCGCTGAGGCCAAAAGCTACAGCAGCTTCATGGGCGCATGTGTGGTCAACGGTATCGGCGCTGGCCCAGCTGAAACAATGCAGCCCGCCATCATCGCCGACATCTTCTTCCTACACGACCGCGGAAAGTGGAACACCATGTATTGGGTCGCGTACATGGGGTCGCTGATGTGAGCCGACAGCCTCTTCTCTCCCCGCCCAGACCTTGAAAGCTGACACGTCTTTTTCAGGGTTGGCCCCATCATTTCCGGCTCCATGGCACTCCATGCCGGCTGGCGCAGCTTCTGGTGGCTCAATGCGGGCATCCTCGGGCTCGGATGCATACTGGTCGCCTTCCTCTACCCGGAAACCAAGTACCCCCGGCCGCACGAGCTGAACGCGCACACGACCGCGCCCAAGACCCTCTCCGCCACCCCCTCCGAAGAGAAGACCAACGCCACAGCCATCGAGTTCGTCAACGACAACACCAGCACCAACAACATCGCCCACATCCCCACCCAAAACACCGCCGCACCCCGCGACCTCGAAGCCACGCCGACCGCCCAACGCGACCCCTGGCTCAACCACGGCACGCCCTCGAAATCGCAATGGGCCCTGTACCAGCGCAACGCGCACCCGTGGCGCAGCATCGCGCTCTCGCTGTGGACGCCGTGGAAGCTCTTCGCCTTCCCCATCGTCGAGTTCGCCTCCTTCGTCGTCTCGTGGTCGTGCTCCTCCTTCCTCACCATCAACCTGACGCAGGCCCAAAACTTCGCCGCGCCCCCGTACCAGTTCTCGTCCGAGGTCATCGGCTTCATGAACTTCGCCATCCTCGTCGGCGCCTTCGTGGGGCTCGCCACCGCCGGCCCGCTGAGCGACTGGGTCGCTGCGAAGCTGACGGCGCGGAATGGCGGGATTAGGGAGCCCGAGATGCGTCTGCCTGCTATGCTGCCGTATGTGTTGGTTATGATATTGGGGAATGTGTGCGTCGCGGTCGGGTACGATGAGAAGTGGCATTGGGCGCCGATTGTTGTGGTGGGGTATGCGTGTGCGGGCATCCAGGTTGCTGCGCTGCCCGCCATTGCGAGCACCTATGCGGTGGACAGCTACAAGCCGGTGGCGGGGAGTCTGTTTGTGAGTATCACCGTGAATAAGAACTTGTGGGGGTACGGGTTTAGTAAGTTTATTACGCCGTGGAGTGAGGAGGCTGGGTATGTGTTTCTTCCGGAGTTTCTTGTGTGTGAGTGTGTGGTTTCTGACGACTTGATAGGTTCATCCCGCCGATCATGACGAACATGGCTTTGGTCACGTTCTTCTCGGCTTGTGGTATCGTCTTTTACTTTTATGGAAAGACGGTGCGGAGGTGGAGCAAGAACAGCAATGTGCATAAGATGGAGTAGGCAATGGTTAATGTGGTATGGTGTTACGAATCGTGGTGTTGTGCAATTAGCACTTGCGATGTCAAGACTGCGTTGACTTATGCAATAACCAATGTATACGAACGTGTAAGACAATATAAGGCCTTTAGCCAGCACTGAAAACAAGTGCGGCGTCGTACCTTTTTTCAAGTGCGATAAAACGCATTGAGACCACATGCTCCAACGTCTCAAGCATTGTTCATGTGGGCAAGAAACAGTTACTACAACCGAACCTTTTCGCGAGCTGTGCAGCAGCTCCTCATAAGAATGAACCTGAGGCCACGAACAATCAGTCTACAAGGCAGTCGAGCTGGCCAACTATCGCGCGGAGGAACCTTGGCAGTAATCTGCCCTGAGGTAGTCGCATGGGATAGACATTGTCGAGCTGACCGCAAGACTCACGGAAATGAACACTCCGTCTTTTTCCTTTTTTTTTGTTTCAAGCAACAGTGTAAACTGCGGTCAGCGCAAATGCTGGCATACGGAAGGCGTTGATTCGTTCATAGAGCAAAGAGCTCAACAGTATAATCTTCGCTAATAAATACTGAAGATGGCCGCAAGAAGCTTGGATACGTGGAGGGTCACAGGAACAGCACTGTGTCAGGTAGAACTTTTCAGAAATCCGATTTTTATAGCCCGTTATGATTGACTCGGGCTGTGTGTCATGTGTGACACCTTCATGGACTTTTGCAGGCTGACTATCCTTCGCTACCTGCTTTATGAAGATGTAATCAACCTTGCCCGCATAAGAATTCCTGGGCTCATTTTCACCTCACCAAAGAATCCAAAGCCCAAGTGATGGCCCATACGCTGTGGTTCACTTAGAACTCTTCTTGGAAGAGATGGCGCCCGCCTGGCTCTTCAGCTCATCCACCGTCCTCTTGCGCCTGGGCCACAGTCCACGATGCTTGAACCCATTCACGACGGACGAGCCATGCCAAAGCGCATTGTACTGCTCCGCAACCTCGACCCAGGTCATACCGCGCCACTCCATCTTGTCCTCCATTTCGTCCACGACCTTGTCTTCGTCCTCGTCTCCGACAAAGAAGGCCGCGACCTCCTCCGGATTCTTGCGAACCATCGTAATCAGCAAGCGCTCCAAGGGCAACAGCGGACTCAATCTTCCGCCATTGTCCAATGCCACGGAAGGCAGCTTGTCGTCAACGCCCTTCGGCATGGGCATTCCCACAATCTCCATCAGCGCCTTGCGCTCGCCATCGCTGTAGCCATCATCGAACTCGACGCCCTTGCCCACCAGGAAATCCACAACCCAGCGGTTGTACTTGCGCACCGCGCCGCCGTCGCTCCAGTCGATGTCGACGCCGTCGCGCAGGTCCGGGTGGACCAGCTTCTTGACCCTGCCAGCGGCGATCACGTCCTTCGGGATGCGACATCCGCCGCCCTCGCCCGCCTCCACGCGGTCGCGCATGAGGCTCTGCGCCATGGTCGTGATGTCCACTGGCGTCGCGGCGTCCGGGTCGCACGTCTCCTGCAGCCAGACCTTGAACGCGATGTCGGCGAGCGCGGAGCGATTGGCGCTGGAATTGCCATTCTTCTTCATCGTCATCTTGCGCTCCTCGCCGTTGGAGGAGCCGGTAGCGGTGCTGGCGGCCGTGTCGCTGACGTACTCGTACTCGTCGCTGTCCAGGCCGTCCAAGCCGATGTCCTGGCATTCGCGGGCCTTGCTGCGCGCAACGAGGTACGCGTGGTGGCCGGACGCGCGCATCTTGTCGAGGTGGCTGCGGTCGAGGTCGTCGACGTAGTAGAGGACGAGCTGCGCGTGCTGGTCGTGGACTGCGACGTGAACGTCGTCGTCGACGTCCTCATCGCTGCTGGTAGCCGGTTTGGCGCCGCCACGGCCGCTGTAGTTGCCGTAGTCGTCGAGCTTCGGCAGAGAGGTGCGGACGTGCTGGTAGCGCGCGCCGCGCACGAAGATGGGCACCGGGTGGAGGAGAGCGAAGCCGTTGGCGCCGCGGACTTCGTGCTGGTGCAGCTCCGGCTGGCCGAGGGCATCGAGGGCGCTCTTGGCGTTGGGGTCGCGGGCGGGCGCGGCGGGGTTGTTGAAGCGGGCGTTGCGCTCGTCTTGCAGGATGGCCGTCGCGATGCGGTTGAGGCGCTGGCGCTCGCCAGAGTGCCAGAGGGTGAGCACCTCGATGGTCCGGTCCGGGAAGGACCACTTGAAGAACTCCGGCACAGGCGTGGGCGGGTGAGGCAGGTTCATGATGATTGCGCCGAGGTCGGATTTGTTAGCGATCCGAGGAACCCAAGGGCCCGCGTTAGCGAATGGCGTCGTGGTGATGCTATGCGTGGGGGTGGTAAGAAGGTTGTGAAAGAAGTCTTCTTTCTCGACTCTCTGCCGTCTGAGACTGATCATCGCTCTCTTGGGGTTGTGAGCGTAGTAGATGAGCTTGAACTTTCCTTGGATGGCGTCGGAGGCTTGGTGCTTGATGAGAACGAGGTCTTCGGCGGTGATCTTGTCGCGTCCGTCGTCACTGTTGGTGTTCATGACCTCACTGGTGTTGGCGGTGATCGCACCGCGTCCGTCCTCACTGTTGGTATCCAGGGCCTCACCAGCGCTGGTGCTGTGGTTGCCCGACATGACTTTGTTTGTCGTGAAGGTTGCGGGTGGTGTGAGGTGGATGTGGATGTGGAGGTTGAGAGGATGGTGAAGGAGGGCGGGCGGCAGAAGGTTTTAAGGGCTGGAGCTGGAAGAGATGCACGCGCCAATCGTGCTACTAATTAGGAAGGGAAGGCACCCTGCCTACCTAGTCACATATTAGCATGCGCCTTCCTTAGTTGTTAGAAACCGGGGCTTGTGTTAAGGTGAGGCGCGGTGCCTCCGCGAGAGTCACAGCTGCACTTCACCTCCGGCCGTCGTAGAGCTGACACGCCGCACACAAAGCGCAGTGCTCACTGAAAGCTCTAGAATTCTTTACTCTGGAGTTGAAGACAGCCGTCAAGGTTCAGCCTGTGCGTGACACAACAGCTGGAGTCAATGTCGGATATCTTCCATTTTCTCAAGTGTTCAAGCTTCACTATCGAAGTAGTCTATGAACAATACCCCGATCCACCTATCATCCTTGCGAACAAGTACTGGAGAGTCGTCGTTACTGGGAGTGCATGCAAGTTTAACAGTAAAACCCCAGAGAGCCATGAAGCAAGTCATCTTTTACGCTCAGCAATCTCAAGCCCTGCGCTGTCATTAAACCCCCCCCATCAAGCCTCTCAGCTGCTCTAAGAGTTCAGAGCTAGTGATAGAAGCCCGTGTCATTGCCAATGTGGTCATCGCTATTGTCGTGAACGTCGTGCTGGTTGCGCATCCTGGGCATTTTGTGCGGCTCGCGCATCTTCTGGCCATCACTTACCACCCCACCATCGTCGTTTTGCTCGCTGTCAACGCTGCGCTGATCACACTTCTCGCCTTCCTTCTGGCCGTCATCCATGTCACTAACCTCGTGCTGATCGCGCTCCTCGTGTGCCTTCAGGCCATCCTTTTCCTTGTTGCCAACCTCGTCGACAACATCGTCCTGGTCGCCCTTGTCACGCACCTTTCGGCCGTCACCTCCTTTTACACTGCTACCATCTTCTTCGCCTTCCACGTTGCGCTGGTTGCGCTTCTCGGCTCCCTTCCGGCCATCCTCTCCGTCGTCGCCAATCTCAGTGCCAACATCATGCTGGTCACGCTCCTCATGCACGATCCGACCACTATCGCCGCCCTCCTCATCATCATCACCATCACGCCGTTGCCGCTTCTCGCCCGCCTGCCATCCAGCCCTACCATCAACATCGCGCTGGTCCTCTCCATCCCCACCAACGCCACCATCCTCGCCAGCATCCTCCTCCACCCCTCCCTTCCCCTTAATCTCATACACCTTCTTCCTCTTCAACCCCTCGCGATACACCTCATTCGCCAACGCGCCCTCCGTCCGCCGCGGCCTCCTCCCCTTGACGCCAGGCACCTCCCTGCCGCCCCAATACGCGTTGAAGCGCCGCGCCAGCTCGGCCATCGGACACCGCGGCCGGCACTCGAACAGCCGCCGCATCCACTCCCGCTCCGCCTGCAGATACGGCACCAGCGCCGCGCGGCGCCGGCCGCGGGCCGCCGCTTCCCCCGCCCCGTGCGTCGTCAGGAAGTGCGCTACCCAGCTCTCGAGAAGGCGCATGTGCGGGGTGGATGTGAAGTCGATGTCGGCGGGAGGGGTCGACTGGCTGGCGTCGGGGTACGTCGCCGTTTGGATGCGGGGCGTGGCGCCGGCGGCGTTGGAGACGTAGTGCAGCGTGCATTGCGCGGCTTGGTCGAGGCGCTGCGAGTCGCGCGAGATGAGGTGCCGGCCTTCGGGGACGAAGCGTGGCCGCCGGTGGAGGAGCATGAAGCCGTTGTTGCCTGGGGGACGGACGGGGGTGGTCAGCGGACGAAATTGAAAGGGCGGACGGGCGGAATGCTTGGGGGGCGCGAGGGTGGAAGTTACTTACCGGTGATGGGGATCTCGTCGTCGGTGTAGTGCTCGTGGCCTGGGAAGTGCAGGGCGCCGTACTCGGGGCTCGGCTTGACCTTTGCCCAGCTCTTCGGCGCGTGTGAGCTGGTGGGGGCGCGCGGCGGAGGGGGGAGGAAGTTGGCCCTTTGGGTGCTCATGGCCTCGCTGTTGTCGTGAGTCGTGTCCTCGGGCTTGTTTGCGGTCGAGCTCTTGTTTGTGGAAGGCTGGTCCGCGAGGAGGGTATGTGAGCTGACGGCGTTGTGGACGAGGTCACCTTCTTGACCGGCGTATGAAGCGCGGAGAAGCCTGTTGTGCAGCTCCTCGCGGAACATGTCGAACACGGGCTGATCGTCCTGCGGAAGACCCATGACGTCGTAGAGTATCTGGATGTCAGCGGCCCGCTGTTTCGGCTGGGACTCCGAATCGGGAGTGGGCGACGCGTCGGCCGCGTCGGCATTGGTCGTGTTGGCGTTCTGGCTGGTCATGGTATTGGTGTAAGAGATAAGTTTGGTCGTGACGAAAGCTAGTGAGGTGTTGGCTTGTATTAGGCTGCAGCAAAAATGGCTGGGTGCAGTAAGGTAGCCGCGTGTGTGGTGAGGTGGAGGTTTGGAGGAAGAGGCGGAGGGAGATGGGTGGTCACTTCGACACAGCGCTTGGGCCAGCATGAGATGAAGCATCTGACTGCAGAGATAGCCTCACCAGAGCTGATACTTGCTTGCCACGCTTCGCCGGGGTTCTTCCGAGCTCAGTTGCTCGCAAGCTTCCGTGGACGCCTGGCTACTGACGTATGGCTTCTGACGCCTCGCCGCACGCATACGCAGACCAGTCGTATCTCGCACAGCTCCAATATTGATAAAAGTGTAGCAATTCATTCTTGGGTATCCGATCCATCTCTGCGGACCAAGCCTGGGCTACATAAATATGACTGTTGAATAGAAATATCGAACGCATGCTGTCATGCGTCAAGTAACCGGCCACCTCCACCGAGTCATCCTCAAGAAGGCCAATATGTACGACCCAAGCAGAATCTGTAGTAATCGACTCTGTCCATCGAAACGCTTCCTCAAACACTGATCTGATCATCAACGCCAAATAGTACAAAACGAAGGTCCAAAAACAAACAACTTTTAGCAAAGAAACAAATGAAGCATGAGAAGCAACGGACCCGGCCCGTTCGAGAAAAAGGTAAAACAGAATAGAAAACAAAGAACAAAGAAATTTTGGCAAAAAACAATGCAGCTTCAGTGACGGAGAAGACTGAGGCGAAGTCGTTAAGACAAAAGAGTCCGAAGCAACGTCCAGAAGATGAAAAAGCCCGGAACGAAGTCTTGGAATGATGCCGGCGTTCCGGAGATCAGAAAGCTTGAAGTGAACTTTTGAAGTGTTGCTGACGTCCCGGAGTCATGCTGAGCAAAACGAAAAGCTGTTTCGGAAACGGAAAAGACCGATGGCGACGTCCCCAAGACGAACAAAGCTCGTAACAAATCCCCAAAGCAATGCTGACGTTCCGGAGATGAGAAAACTTCCAAAGTGGTGCCGACATCCCGGAGACGGGAAAAAGTCCAAAGTGTTGCTGACGTCCGAGAAATCAGAAAGAAATCCCCCTCTCTCTCTCCACACGCGTCGCGTCTCACGTATCCCCCCCTACCTCCTCGCCCTCAAACTCGCCGGATACAATCCACTCCGATGAATCTCGCTCTCCAACGAATGCGGCGTCCGCACGGGCCTCACGCGGCCCTCCTGCCGCTCTCCGGGCCCAACCCTCGTGCCCGCCCAGCGCGCGTTGAACATCCTCGCCTGCTCCTCGCGCGTCGGCACCGGCGTGCCGCACTCGCGTAGCTCGCGCGCCATCCGCTCGCCCAGGTCGCGCAGCCACCGCCGCTCCTCGCCCGTGAACCACGTCACGTCCGGGCGCAGCGACGCGGCGCCGTGCCGCTTCAGCACCTGGCACGTCCACCGGTTGAGGCGCGCGATGTCGGCGGGAGAGGTCCAGTCGATGGAGGGGGTGCTGGTGGTGCCGGTGGCGGCGTCGCGGCGCGGGCGTGGCGTGTAGGTGTGGGTTTGGCGGACGCCGGGCTGCGTGTTGTCCGTGTAGTGCAGGGTGAGGTGTTGGGATTGGTCGCGGCCGCGCGTGAAGCGGTGTTGCGGGTGGAGGAGGGTGAAGCCGTTGCGGCCGACGACGGGGTCGGCGAGGGTGCGGAGGGCGTTGGCGGCGGGGGTGGGGGGAGCGGGGAGACTGGTGGTGGTGGTGTTGGCGGTGCTGGTGCTGCCGCTCGTGCTGCCGTTGTTGTTGGCGCTGGCGCTGGCGCTGGCGGAGGGGAGGGTGGAGGCGGTGTTGCTGCCGCCGTTTCTCGAGGTGGTGGAGGGAACTGTGGCAGTGTTGCTGCTGCCGATGGTGTTGTTGTTGTTGCTGGCCGTGATGGCCGCGTTGTTGGCGGAGGAGGAGGAGGCCGCGGCGGTGTTGGACGAGCTGGCCTTGGTGCGGCGGCTGCTGCGGCGGAGGACGCGGGGAGAGGTGGCGGCGGCGACGGCAGCGGTCGTGGACGATGAGGCGTTGGAGTTGGGCAACTCCGCGGCCTCGATCTCGTCCCTCATGGCGCTGGCCGCAAGGCGGCGCTCGGCAATGCGCCTGCTGGCCCTGGTGGGCACGCTCGGTGGCTGTGGCTGCGGCTGCGGCTGCGGCTGCGGCGGCGGAGGAGGAGGAGGGCGAGCAGCGTTGTTGTCGTCGTTGTTGTCGGCGATCGGCCCATGGGAGGGAGGACCAGACACGCCAGCCGGGTCCCGCCGCAGCATGGCGGCCCAGTCCTCATCCCATTGACCGTCGTCGACGGCCTTGAACGGGTCGAATACGCCCTTGTTGCCCGCGTTTTCGTGGGTCTTTGTGGCCCAGCGGACGGCCCGCAACAGCGCCTCCGTAGCCTTGCCCAAGGGCTGCGGTTTGGCCGGCTTCGTGACCCTACCAGGGCCTGTGAATGATGAGTCAGCTTGTACTTCTGCAGCCATGGGTAGTGATCTTACCACCAGGGCGCCTGGCAGGGCCCGAGCCGCCGCGAGGACGGACAGCGGCACGGCGGGCGGCAGCGCGAGGAGGAGAAGGGGGCTGGTCCTCGACAGGACCAGCGCTGCGGAGAACCCTCCGGCTTGTCATTGTTGTTGTTGTTGTTGGCGTTGGTGTTGGTGTTGTTGGTGGTGGTGTTGCGGGTTGGTTGGTAGAGTTCGAGGAGTTGGAGTCTGGTGTGTACAGGACTGGGAATGCGAGGAAGTTTTGGTCGCGCTCTAGGCGCTAGCGGGCTATTGTGGTGAACACCATTGTGGCCTGTATCATTGTAGCTATTGTGTTTGACCAAGTGTTTCATATGTTTGCTGCCTAATTTCACCTGCAAGTCACTAAATGGAAGCTCTCAGAAGCTTCGCTGCCCCGGTGGAGACTGAGGTGAGCATGTCGATTACTACCTTACATCTCATGCATCACATTGAGTTCTAATGTGATCTGAACTACTTCAATGAGCAGTAGGAGCGGATATCTAGCCTCCCATATCCCATCCGCTACTTTATCTATTATGCCAGGCATCCCAGGTCCCGAATTTCAGTCATGAGCCGCAGGCCACGCAGATCCCACCCGCCTCCAAGACCATACATCTCCATGCTGGACCTCGCAGGGTCCAGTCTTTTCTCTGATGCACCGAGCCTCCCAGATCCCGTGTGCTCTCTCACTATCTACGCGTGTGCGAATGAGCCTGCAAATCCAATCCCATACACCTAACTCGCTCTCTCCAGAGTGACGCCAATTAAACCATGTCCGAGATCGCTTCCGCATCGCGTTGGGTGAACGCATTCCGAAACCATCCCATCTCCCATATCCCTTCGAAGTAATCCGGGGCGTCTCGCCGCTGCCGCAAAGGCAGTCAGCAGCCCCTACCTACTCCCCGCCCGCTCACCCATCCCCGCGGCGCGTCCCCTACCGCTTCTTCATCTTTCCTTTCCCCTTCCCCTTCCCCTTGTGCTGTGTTGTCTCAGTTGTCCCAGTGTCATTGCGCCGCGCTGCGGTGCGGGTGGCGGTAGCGGCGCGAGTCGTAGTAGCACGCGCGGAGCGGCCCGCCGTCGCGGCTCGTGCGGATTCGGTGGTAGCGGCGGGAGCGTCCGCGGCCCTGAAGTCGATCGCTCTGTGGGGCTTCGTGGACACGGCGCGTTGGGTGCGTCGATTCGCGGGCTCGTTGACCGTCTGGTCGTCGCGCGGGCGGTCGGTGGTGGTGGCGGCGGCAGCGGCGGCGGCGGCGGCGGCCTTGGATTGCGAGCGGGTGACGCGGCGCCTGTCTTGCGGCGTGGCAGTGCTCGGTGGGCTAGCTGGGTTAGTGGGTTTTGCGTTGGTGGTGGCGGAGAGACTGCTCGTGGCGGCGGCGCGGGCCTTGGGCATGGCGCCGCGGCGGGGTTGCGTCGCGAGGTCTCGGACGGCGGGTGGCTCGTCGCGGTTGCTGGCTGGCGCGGCAGTCGAGGAAGACCCAGCCTGGATCTTCGCGCCGGTGGTGGCGGGGAGAGAGTCCGCTGTCTTGCGGGCTGCTCCGGCGGCGCGGGACTTGGGCGCAGCGCGACGGCGGGTACGCTTCGCAATCTCTTCGACCGCGGCCGGCTCGCCTCGCGCGGGGCCAATGGCTTCAACTGAAACGGCACCGGCAGCGGCCTTGCTCTGGGAGCGTGTGACGCGCTTGCTGACTGACTGCGTCTCAGTGTTCTTCGATCCCGCCGCATCTTTTGCGCCGGTGACTGGCTCAGTGGCCTTGGTGCCCTGGGACTTGGGCGCAGCGCGGTGACTCTTCTCTGCGGGCGGGCTATCGAGTGCGAAAGCTCCTGACTCGGTGGTGCGAGCAGCGGTAGCGGCGGCGGGTGCGTCCGCAGCTTGCGTTGAGAACTGCGAAGTGACTGGGACATGGCTGCCAGCGGACTTGCCGGCTTGGGCCCTCAGCGCAGCGCGACGACGCTTCTTTTCCAGCTTCTCGGCGGATTTGCGGGCGGATCTAGAAGCGTCGGACTCATCGATTGGCTCGGAAAAGGTGGCGGCGGGGGTGTCCTCGGTTTGCGTTGAGGTCTGAGTGACTGGCAGCTGACTACCAGTGGGCTTGCTGGCCTGTGACTTCGGCGTAGCGAAGCGGCGACGCTTCGCCGGCTGCTCGTCGGCCTCTCTGCCCTCTCCGCCGTCAGTGGCAAGCGCCTCTGAAGCGTCGCGCTTGGAGCCGCGGAGTTGCGTGGGCGGCTCCTCGGTCGAGGAAGATCCAGCAGTGACCTCTGCATCACTCTCCTCCGGCATTGCGGAGACCTGGACGCTCTCCGGCGCAGCACTTTCAGGACCCAGAATTTCCTCCATGCGTGCAGCGAAATAAACCATCCGTGCCTCACTTATTGGTTCCCTAGTCCGATACCTTCTGTCGCTGCGGAACCTCTCGATTTTCTCCTGCCTCTTATTCGACGTCATATCGGAATGACTAGCATTTCTTGCCTCTGATCTGTCGTGCCGACCTTGCCTCTTGATAGCCGCAAGCCTGGAGTGCTTCTTGAGCTTCGCCGGGTTGAATTCGCGTCTCTTTGTGGTCTGGTTCTGTTCGACCCCTTCGGTCTGGTTGACACTGTCCCCCTCAGCCTGGTTAGCAGGCTTTGTGTTAGCCTGTGCCTCGGGGCCATCGACGCGAAGACGCTTCGCCTGCTGGCCGTCAGCATTGTCGTCAGCGCCAGCCATTTCCTCGGCCGCCCGCTTGTAGCTGGGCTTGTTGTCCGGAACATTGAGCAGCTTCTCGGGCGTGGCGCTAGTCAAATCGTTGTTTTCGGGGCCTCCGACCGGTTCCTCGCTCCTGTCCCACCGCTTTCGGAGGGGAGTAAGCTTAAACGGCTCCGTGTGCCTGTGCTTCGGAATCCTTTCCATGAACGTGGCCTGTTCCTACATGTTAACACTGCTCTTGAGCACATATAGGGGTTGTGGACTTACCTTGTTCTTATGCCACTCAAGTGCCCGAAAACACTTACGGTTCCGGTGCGCCACATTGCGTGACCAGTCCGTGGGAAGCCCGCTCTGAGGGGCTTTCTTCGGTGCATCGGGCATATACCTCGAGAAGATGACACGGGGTGACTTGTAAAACCTTCCATGCGTCTCTAAGCAGGCAGCTTCCATGCTGCTTCTTCTCAGCCAATTACCTGCCTCCCCCCTCGACATGTCGGGCCCATGGTAGGTAAGGTTTGGGGAGCGACCTTGAAGGGATCCGGAAGAGCTCATGATGAATTTCGCTGTCGCACTGTTAACATCTGATGGCTACAAGACAGATGAGGGGTTGTCTAAGGACTTACTAATACTCGATTCTGTGGATGACAAGTTGGTAGACGGTGGGTTGATGTTCATGAAATGAACACTGGAGATGTTCCGGAAGTCGCGATCGAAATGTTGTTGTCGCGAACAGAGTGGTCCAGTAAGAAGAGTGACGGGTGTAGGGGTTGTGTCGTCGACAGAGTGAAGTGGAGTGTAGAATGGCTGGAGGGCAAGGTAGGAGGAAAAGTGGGTCTACAGAACTACGACTGAACAACGCGAATGACGCGCCTAACACTGGAACAGAGCCGACTGTAGAGCTGGCCAATGAGGGCACAGCCACTTCTGATGACCTTGTTTTTACGTCTGACTAGCTACGATTGTGTGCGTACAGCTTTTTAGGACTTCCTCTCCGACGCCATTCGGGATGCAAATGCGAGCTATATATTGTATTGTAGCACACGAATATGGCTTAGCATGGGACTGGAAGGTAGATTCAGCGCTTAGACCACCTTGTAGAACGTACAAAAGTAAATGGCCAGAACAGAGGCCAGCTTTCGTAGGTCGTCAAGGAAAAGCGCCAAAAGAATAGCAGGTTCAGGGCTCCCGGTCGTTTGGTAATACGAAATGGAAGAAATCACTGTTTTACAAACAGACCGTGCTGGCGAGCATGTAACTCTGCTTTCTTGTTTCGCAGGTCAGGGAAGAAGGACTTGTTCCACCCCCTTTAGCAACCGAACCACACAGTGTTGCCGGAAAGCTAAGAGAATTTCACAATCTGAGTTTGATTAAGCTAGCAAATGTATAGATAATTAGGACCAGCATCCCTCGATACTGCAGCAAAAGAAGACAAAACAAGGCCAAGAGGGCCCAATGGAAGCCAAAGCAAGCAAAACCCCCTCAAGACACAATTAAACCATGTCCGCTAGACCTCGGCATGTACTGCGCTGGAAGCGTAACCCCGCCTCGCAGCTATTCATCCCAGCATCCATCCTCTGTCTACTCCTCGCCCTCAAGCCACTCGACCATCGCCTACTCAAGGCCCTCGACAGCCCCTCCTTCGCCTTCGCCTTCGCCTTCGTCTTCGCCTTCCCCTTCGCCTTCCCCTTCGCCCTCGCCCTCCTCCTCCTCTCCTTCTCCCTCGCCCTCGCCCTCGCCCTCATCCTCTCCATCTTCCTCTCCCTCCTCCCCCTCCCCCGCCCCTCTCCCACCACCACCACCACCACCACCCCGCTCCCTCTCCACCCTCCTCCGATGACTCCGATTCCCCACCGTAATCTCATCCCACAACCCGTACTTGCGCGCCGCCGTCTCCACCGCCCGCTCGCTCCGCGCCTGCCGCGGCATCGACAGGAACTCCCGCCCCGGCTTGCCCATCAGCACCTGCCTGTCGACCCAGTACTCGTTGAACTCGCGCACGAGCTCGCGGTTCGAGGGGCGGGGCAGCCTGCTGGCCGCGTGCCGGCGCGCTTGGTCGCGGAGCCAGGTTTTCTCGGCCGTGGTCCAGGACGTGATGGCTGAGCCGTGGTTGGGGCGGCGGTGGGGCGGGAGGAGAGGGTTGCTGATGTGTTTGGGGTTGCCGGTGGCGGCGGCGGTGGTGGCGGTCGTGTTGTTGTTGGGGGCGGGTGGGGTGGGAGTGGGGGTGTGGTCGTGGATGTGCTGCTGCTGCTGCTGCGGGATGGTGGGGGGTGCAGGCGCGGGCGCGGGCATAGGCGCGGGCATAGGCGCGGGGATAGGCGCTGGCATAGGCGCGGGCGCGGGCGGGGGGAGAGGCATGCCCATGGGCATGGGCATGGGCGTAGGCATGGGCGGCGGCGCTGCAGGGCGGTGACCGATGCCGACCGTGGGGGCGACGGGGGGCAGAGGCATGCCTGTCAGAACCGTGTGTAGGTTGTCGAGGAAGGTGGCCGTGGTGGCGAGTGAGACTTCGAAGTCTTCGGTCGCAAGCCCGAGGGACTTGGTCTTCTGGGCGATATCGTGGATGCTATTGAAGGTGGCCTCGATGTGTTCTGGATCCAGGCTAGGAGCCTGCGATGCGAGCTGATGATGGTGTACAGCGCTGGGCTGGTGTTGGTGTGCCGCGGGACCAAAGAATGACCCATTTTGAGGCGTGAAGTTGGCTGGCTGCGGATGGTAGGCCGTGTTGTTGTATGCCGTCTGCGTCAATGGGCCCACGATGTTGGTCAACTGAGGAATGTTCTCGGGACCGAGCTGACTGAATAGCGGAAATTGCGGCTGGCTCATCTCCAAAATTGTCGGACCCTGACAGATTGGGGAGTCTTCCCTAGCCTCTGGCGATTCTGCGCGTCGTTGTTCCTCTACGCGTGGCTGTACCTCTGCCCATGGCTGTACTTCTGCCCATGGCTGTACCTCAGTGCTCGGCTGTACCTCTGCCCATGGCTGCACCTCAGTGTTTGGCTGTACCTCTACCCATGGCTGTACCTCTGCGCTTGGCTGTGGCTCTGCGCTTGACTGCCCTTCTGCGCTTGGTTGTACGTTAGCAGGCTCCAAGACCCACACGCCGTACGTCGAGGGAGCAGCGGTTTGGACCTATTCAATTTCGTGTCAGTGAGCTTTGTCCTATGATCTATGGTGGTGCAAGTCTTACGTCGTCAGTCCTGAGCGGAGACGGCTGCATGCACAAGTCCCTATGCCTTCGGAAAGGAGTATACCCCTCTGCGTCTTCGCCGCGCACGTTGTGCGGGTTGCGAGGCATTTTGGAATGGTTGATGGAGGTCTGATTCTGCGCAAATAGTCTCAAGGTTGGTCGGACGAGACGGGGCGGTAGCTGCAATGCTACGTTGGTGTGTGGTAGAAGGAAGTGAGGCGGGTAGCAGAAAAGGCAGTGTGCAGAGCAAAAGCAGTGTGTGGTGCGATGGCGGCATTGCGCGCTCGCAGCCAATATTTGACCGTGCCGAATCGGTAACTGTAAGCTGCTGTTCAGGTGATCCGGAAGTCCTGCGCCGGTTGATAATTACTTAAGAGGGCTCATCGGCGTCCACTGGCGGAGATGTCTGAGACCAGTGACTTGCTGCATTAGAACGATGCGTGAGACGTCGCCTAGGATAACCGAGCTCATAACCACCAAGAACAAAACAAACCACTTAGAGCGCTATATCCCGTACGTGTAGCTTGCGGGCATGGAGGGCTACGCAATAACGGCGAAACTGGTTCGGCTAGGGGGGCTATCGTCCACCTACTTACCCACACATACCGCACATGGATTAAGAGGAAGGAAGTTTTATCTCGTGGTGCTCATCATCATTTATTCATAGTATCATGGCATTTCCTAATATTCGAGGAGTTCCTTGCAGGTTCATTTTACTTCCGGACTGGGCCTGCGATAAACAACTATATGCTTTCTCTTAATCTCGCTCTCATCTTTACCTCGACTCTAGTTCATCCTTGGCATGCCTATGCATCAGTCAAGAATTCTTTCAAAGACGATACCCAGCGCGAACGCGGTGTTGTGTCGCAGTCGACCATTTCCCGAGATAGCAGCTGTGATTGGTTGGTTTGTGTAGAGTCTCGCTAACCAGCCAATAATTTCACTCATTCGAGTGCCGTGAAAACCTATTAAACAACGAGCTATGAACATTACGTCTACGTTCATAAATTCTATCAAAACTGATTGATAAGGAAAGAACAAAGTCAATACGCATAAGGAAGCTGTAGTATATCTATCCGCTTGTCGATACGCTACAGAAGAGAAATATAATTAACGGCGCGGACGTTGGGCCTTGCAAAACACATACGCCGCCCATAAATCTTCTCATTAATCGAGCTCCGGTTACAGGAAGGCAAAAACTAGAAATAAAGAACAGCATGAAGGAAGCAGACATCTAATAGAAAGTTTGAACAATGCCGCTGTAAAACAAATGAATGAACAACAACGCGCTGGGCCGCCGACAGCCTTGTGCGATGGGTCTTCCAAGTCCCATTCGTCACTAACAGCCGCATCAATTTGATGCCAGTCTCGGTCCTCAGCTGCCTCCGGTAGAACAGAAATAGAACGTCAAGTCAAGAAACATCAAGCCAAGCGCCAACTGAGAACTCCGAACAACGCCCCCATGAAAAAGACAGAACAAAAAACTCGTCTGATTCCGCGCACAAAAAGTTCAATTGCAGTATTTTGGTATCTCTTCATTCGGAAGTGTTCGACACTTGCTACTACTATCTCATGTCTCTGCCGGCAATATGTCCTCCATGTCGCGGTAGCCACCAACCTTCAAGTCGGTCTTCAGGCCGTCATCGCGATCCTCCCATCAACAAGCCCTCGGGCCTTCACTCCTCCTCGTCCTCTTCCCCATCCTCCTCCTGCTCCTCCTGCTCCTCCTCCCCCTCCTCCTGCCGCTCCTCCCTCGCCCACCCAATCCTCTGCCTCGCCATCGCCGTATAAATCGCCTCAACCCCCCTATCCCTCCTCGGCGGCATCCTCACCCTCTCCCCCCTCGGCGTCACCCGCTCCAGCACCCTCCCCCTCCAGTGATCATTGAAATCCCCCACCAACACCTTCCTCCCCACCCCCTCCGGCCTCCCCGCTACATACGCCCTCAACCACTCGAACTCCTCCTCCGTCCACCGGCGATCCGCCATGTCGCCCCGCAGGCGCGGCGCGTCGCAGCTCCGCCGCAGCCACTGGTCCAGCCACGCGTTCAGCCGCCCCATCGTCCGCGCGTCGTGCCAGTCGAGCGTGTCGGCCGTCACGCCGGCTTTGCTGCTCGTCCACGTGTGCGTCTTGTGGACGCGGACGCCCCGGGAGTCGAGGATGGTGTAGTGCTGGGTTAGGTGGGCGCGCTGGTCGTGCCCGGTGACGAAGAGGTGCTGCGGGCCAGTTAGTTGGAAGCCGTTTTTGCCGGTGACGGCGTCGGCGCGGGTGCGGAGGTGGGGGGCGGCGGTGGTGGCAGCGGCGGTGGAGGTGGAGGTGGAGGCGGTGGGGACAGCCGACTGGGCGGTGGTGAGGGTGGCGTTGGCTGTGGTCGGGAGCGCGGCGGCCGGCTGGGCGGATGGAGCGGTGGTGTTGGCCACAGCTGAGGGGACAGCCGACTGGACTGTGGCGCTGTTCGTTGGAGTTGAGTTGGCAGCTTCTTCGCTGCCTGTGGTGGACGATTCTGCCTCCGTGGATGTGGCGGCCTTCTTGCCGCGAGCCCTTGTGCTGGTGGTCGTACCAGCAGGCTTACTGGTGGCAGCCCGGGTGCGCTTGGCCAGCGGCAACGATCCAGCCACGTTCTCTTCGTCCTTGGCTGAGCGCTTGCGCTTCTTTGCCGGTGCGCTGTCGTCGGTGCCAGTGCTAGTGGCGACCTCACCGCCAGCAGCCTTGTTGCTGCTGTTCTGGGGGTTGGTGGTAGTTTCGTCGCTCTGGTGCTGACGAATTTGGGCTGGCCGACTGCCGGCCGTGATGTCGGACCTGCTTGTGGTAGCAGCACGTGTCCGCTTGGCGACGGGGGCGTCATCGTCAAGAGTCTCCTCAGAGGCCTTCCTCTTCTTGTGGAGTACCTCGATCCTGGGCCTGTCCGAATTGAGCCTGTAGAGCCGCAGGATGATACCTGATGAGGGAGGCTTGGCCCTCAGCGAATCCATGAGCTCCTCGTCGATTGCAGCATGCGGTACACCAGCAGTCTGCGGCCGAGGTGCTGCTCCGGTGTCTTCAGCAGCCTCGTTCTCCTCTGGAGCGACCTGCTTGGGCGCATCCTTCTTGCTGACCTGCCCCGGGGTGGGTCTTACGGTGGACCGTTTGACGCCCGAGCTCAAGGGGCGGATATCGCGGCGAGGAGGCATGACTTCTCCCAAGGGCGGGAGGTTGCTGGCCTCCTGGAGGATTCTATATTTGCCCCTGGAGGTCTTCATGACGACGGAGCGCCTCACCATCGCGTCCCGGTGACGAACCTCGCGGCTGTCCTTGAACAGGAAGCTGCTCAACGGGTGGTTGCTGTAGTGTGTGGCGTGTGCGACCATCATGAGGTCAAGTTGGCAATCAAAGTCAATGCCCTACAAAGGGACCGTTAGTTTTGGCGGCGGCACGGTTTGGATCGAGTCCTTACCGCGTGGTTCATCGTCTTGAGGCATTGCTTCACATGGCGGTATCGAGCCTCGATGTCCGCAACGAACTTCGCCTCTTTCGTCTCGGCTTCCGACCGAGTGGGGGCAGACTTGCGCTGTTCTACGAGCTCGTCAGTACTATGGTACAGCTGATGTGGTGCGGGAGTAGGCTTACTGGTAACACCGGTGGGACGACCGGCAGGATGGGCGGCTGAGGTGGCTGTAGGGGAGCCACGGCTGGTGGAGTGGGCAGCGGGGCCACGGGGACGAAGGTTGGAGCTGGGAGCCATTGCGAAGGATGTTTGCGCTAGCGGAGATTAAAGCTAAAGATGGGTGGATCGTAAGATTTAATGCTGTGGAAGCTTTGGAAAGTGTAGTGTTGCTGGGCAAAGCGTGGCTTGTAGGGTGGACGTCGAGATGTTGTTGGAGGAGGGAGGGAGCGTACCGGGCGAGGCAAAGCATTTGTAGGTCAGCGCAGGCAGTGATGCAACGCGTCTGCACCCGCCGGTGACCGCAGCCGCGTGGTGGGTGACCACCGGCGCCGCGGTTTACTGTTTCGCGAGCCACTCAGTGTTCTGGCTGTGGTTGGACATCCGTTGACTTTACACCCGAAGCAGACGACGATTTCTAGAAGCTCCTGCTTCACTGCTCTGGAACAATTCTCCCAACCCTAGAGTAAGATCGCATTGGCTTTGGCATACGACTACCGAACATGCAAGATCTATATACGATGGAACCGAATAATCAATGATATATTGGACGTAGTAGCCTCATTGTAGGACTGCATGATTTTCCAGGAGTCTGAGCTATCATGACCAGCTCGCTCCATAATATTCAAAATCTATTCATCTGCACCGAACAAAGGAAGGGATAGAATCATTAAGCAAAGTTTACAGATAGCACTACTGTTTGTGGATTTGTGTTACCCAAACCAGGCAAACAATAGTCTGCCAAGCTTTGTTTATGTGCACACGTTATGGAAGGTATTAAAGACTAGCGGTTTTCGGCTCGTAGCTCTGAGAATACCAGTGGTGACTATAGCTGGAGATGTACTATACCTCTGTGGCTGATTGGGGCAGGCCCTGACGTAGGGGCTCCAGTTGGCATGGCTTCGTTTTACGCTCACAGGCATCTCGCGTTGTGTGTACTTCCATCTTCAACATTTCAGGTGGTTCCAAAGAGGTAAAACTTCTTTAGCAAATCAATGTTGCCTATTGTCTTCCTAGCAACTGTAAAGCTACAGCCGTGTTGTGATTCGGCCAAAGAACCACGAGAAGAAATAACCAAAACAGCCGTAAACACCCTCCATTCCTGTTTAGCCAAACGGCTTGTAAAGCCGCTAGAGAGAGGAGGAAGAATGCGGGGTGGTGTAGGGGCGCTTGGTGGAGCGCGATGTTACGACGCGCTGGTGGTGGGATAGGAAGGGCATCAGGGAAGCCGGCTTTGTGTCGTTCTAGATGTCGGCGTCGAAGAGGTCGAAGTCATCATCCGTGCTGAGGACGTCTTCGCCATCCGTGCTGAGGACGTCTTCGCCATCCGTGCTAAGGACGTCTTCGCCATCCGTGCTAAGGACGTCTTCGCCATCGCTAGAGGAATAGGCGCGGTCAAAGACGAACAGGTACATTAGCAATGTGACGGCCGATCGTGAGCTGATTACGTGTGCTTACGAGCATCGTCTGAGCCAAGGTCGGCATCAACACCCTCGGTAGACTTGACAGCTTCCTGACTGGCAATGAAGCGAGCCATGCTGCTTTGCGTCTGAGGCGGTAGCCATTGCATCATGTTGGCGTTGAACGAGACAGGGCGATGCCACTCATTGCCATTGCTGGGATCCAGAGCGTAATAGTTCAAGGAGAGATTGTCATCAGCGCTTGAATGGGTGGGGTAGCCAGCAGATGACGTCTTTGATCTGACGGCGAGCGTTGTCTTGTGAGGCGCCGTCTGAGTTGAGGCAGCAGCCTGGCTGGCAGAGTTGCCGGCCGTAGCAGTATGCTGGTCGTGAAGAGTGGCGGGAATTCCACCCTGTCCTCCCTCAGCGGCGGGGCCGTCGTCATGGTCATCCTTGCGCACTGTACTGAGCACGTCTTCGCCCATAACTCGGGACATCATCAGCTGGGCCGTGAGCATCTCAGCCTCGGTCGTGCGAAGAAGGTCCAAGGCTTGTGTCTTCAGAGTGTTCGCTTCCTCCAGAGAGCTGTGCGCAGGGAGAAAACCAACGCGTTGATAAGCCGAAACCACCATGTCGAGAGCTCTGCCCTCCTCTGGATTCGGCGGCACATGCGGCATGGGCCCAACGTTGCCAATTGAGTTGCGAATGTAGATATGCTTGTACAATCCAATGAACAGGAACGGACAGAAGTAGCTGCAAGGCCGGATCCTGCCGCTGCTGCCGGGCATGAAGAAGGTGAAGCTGTGGCTGTTGTTGCATGTAGCGTGGTGGACCATGAGACTGGTGAGAGCATCTGTACGTTCGCCGTCCTTGTAGACGATGGGAAGGTTGCGCTCGGTGTCCCAATTGGCCGCAATGGTGAAGCGACGGCTCTGGACGTCACCGAGGACATGTACGTACTGCTCCTCGAGCTCATCCATGATCGCTTTGATCTTGTGCCCTTGCTCCATGACGTCGGTGTCTTGGGCGCGACCGGGGAGGAGATGGTCGACAAAGACTGCTGTGAGACTGGTAAGCCACACGGGTTGCGATAGATCGAGGTGAGACTTACCGCTTTGAAAACCTGGTAGCACATCAAGCGCCGAGTTGGAGCTGGTTGTTGACATGGCGGCAGTGACAGTACAGAGTGTGTGGCTAGAGTGATGGCCTCGAAGCTGAAGAGCGTTATCGCGTAGGGCGGATGAACAACTCAGAAAGAGTGGGCGCGAGGCTGGACGGCGGGCGTTGACGATGGACGAGGGAAGAGGAACAAGCCAGCTTGGGCCAACAAAATTTGTATTGCGACTGCGCAAGTTGCAGCGCGATTCGCGTCACTTGATGCGCGGAAAAGGCACGGCGGGTGAAAGCACTGGCCATTGCGCATACTTCACTACCAGACTGCTCAACTGTCACGGATCACGCTTGCTGCCGGACTGAAAGCACAGAGAGAGCTATATTCGCATCCGTTCAGCCTTTGACTTAGTGCTTTGCGATCTTGAGAATCCCGCGTCTTTTATGTGCTTACTGATCACGTATGTCTCCTTCGGTTCTCTAAGCTCCAAGTATATATCAGAATCGACAGCTACGCATTCTGCCATCACCATGGATCAACGAACTGGACTGCGATCCGCTGTACAGTAAGAGACGATACATTGAGTCTCTCAAAAGCCGACACTATGTACTAGTAGCGTTCAACATTCGAGAATGGTTGCTGAAATCTAGATGGTTTACGACTCTATATATTGGAAGGGGAAAAGCCGAATGTTCGGTTTTGTCGAGTTTCTTTGCGATCCTAGAGTGTAGTGGCACTGACATCATTCCTTTTACGCTATTGCAAACTTCTACTCAAGTTGTCGGGCACATTTGATGGCAAAAGCGAGAATTGTGGTGTGAAGACGAACCCGGAATCAAGCCCCAAACCTCGCAGAAAAGACCCAACTACCTTCTGAAACCTGGAGAACTACTGCCTACTGAAAAGCAAAAGAAGAGGCTGAACCCCAAGTAGTCGCCGTCGCTCATCCAACCCAATTCCGTATTCTCAAACCGACTAAACCTCAGTCCCATAGTCCGCAATAAACTGCGCATCCCTGTCCTCCTTCAGCTGCTCCATCATCGCCTCAATCTCATGCAGCTCTCTGCGCCTCAAGGTGATCCACACATCATTTTCCGGCTCCGACCCTGGTGTCAGAAGCCCGATGCGCCTGCCAGCCCACCTCCGATTGTAGAGCGTCATCAGTGCCTGCGCGTCATTGTCGTAGCCCAGGTTCATCAAGTCCGCGATGCCCAGCTCCTCCGTCAATGTCCACACGTTGTGGATCTCCCTGGTGGACGCTGCCGCCAGGCGGTCGCGCTCGCGCTCGAAATCCGCGAAGTTGTTGGGAAGGAGGAGATGTTCGTTGCCGTCGTCGTCTTCGACCGGGAGGACATCGTCGCGCCTGCGATGTTTGCCCTTGTTCGGCTTGTGCTTCTCGACGGTGTGTGTTGCGCTGGTTGTGGGCTCCTCTTGCTCGACGGATGGTTCTGTTTTGATCTTTGGTTCTTTGGATTTGGGTTCCTCCTTGATCTTCGGCTGCTCCGTGGTTTTGGGTTTCACGTTGGTTTTCGGTTGCGCCTTGGGTTTCTGTACTTCCTTGGCCTTTGGTTCCTCCTTGACCTTTACTTCCTCCTTCACTTGCGGTTCTTTTTTGATGGTGTCCGGTTCGTTTTTGACCGGCAAATCCTCATCCTCCTTCACTTGCGGTTCTTTCTTGATAATCGTCCGGACCTTGATCAAGATACGTTCCTTGATTTTCTCTTTCTCCTTTCTAAATCGCTCTCTCAGCCGCCCTTTCGAGCCCTCGTCCTGTGTGTGCCGGTCGTCTGTATCGTGCTCCTTCTTCTTGACCGTCTTTGCCATCATGCACCTTGCTCGCGATGGGCCCGCCTCAACAGTATCGTGACGATGACCCGTTGACACCTTGCGCGAGTTAGCTAGTCTTCTTCAGAGGATTGTTCGTCATCGCCATCATTCCCCTCCTCGTCAGCACCCTCTTGGTATACGACAGTGGCATGTCGATTGTTACTTGACCTGAGAATCCACGACCTCGCTCCGCGGGTGTCTTGCTCACCGGTTTCGTCGCTGCTGGAGCGCGGGTCGAAGTCGAAGCCATTGGCGTTTCCTGCGTCGGCGTGGTGGGCTGCGGTGACGATCTCGCTGTTGCCAGCCGCCTGCGCATCGATGCCGGGACCTGCGGTGGTGGCGGCCGAGGTCGGGTCCACGCCAGGTCTGGCCGAGTGAGCGCGGCTGCACGACTCGCCTGGCGCGGGTTTGGGGAGACTCTCTGGCGACGTGACGTTGTCATTGTCGCGGCTTTGGGTGTTCGACGCTTCGTGGTCGTTGCCGTCGGCGGCGCTCCAGTGTTGCGTGGTGAGAGTGGAGTTGCTGGACGCCGGCGCGCGCGAGTTGATGGTGTAAGTTGAAGGGAGCTTGCCCGGGTTGCGATGGATGATTTTATGCACGCGCTCGCTGTAGGTGAGCGCAGGGTCCACGCGGTGCATGCCATATGTCGCGTGATCGTTCCGGGCGGTGGGAGTGTCACTTAAGACGGTTGTGGAAGGCAACCGAGTCAGCTCGGAGCGCTTGGTCGGCTGCGACTCCGAGGCGCATTTGGAAGGTGCAGTCTTGGTCATTGAATCAGTCTGGTTGGCCTCGTGCGCAGAGTCTTGCTTGTCAGCCAGGACAAGACCTTCCATCTTGTCGGAGAGTTTAGAAGCCTCGCCCTTTTGTTCGTCACTTCGCTCATCCGTACTGTACAGCTTGTGCGAGATCTTGAGGCCGTCCATGGGTTGCTTGGGTATGGAACCTCCATCGGAAGCGTGTTCGGGAGCTTCGTGCTGGCCTGAAAATGGGACAAGTGACTCTACAGTCACCCTACGCGCCTTGCGGATGGGTGTGACTTCGTCGGATGAGCTTGAAACTTCCTGAGTGCGACGGCGCTTTGAGGCGGAGGCACGCATGGTAGAGTATGGTGGAGTCCGGAGCTTCCTAGGAGTGCGGCGAGCTCTATCCGTGGCGGGCCTCTCTTCGTCACTGGTGTTGGCGGCTGAACGGTTGCGCTTGGAAGGAGTTGAAGCAGACTTGGAGTCGACGAGCATGTTGGTTCATGCGGAAGCTCTGTCCTGGCAGAAAATAGATTGTTTTGTGTGCTGCTTACCGCCTGGTCGCAAATTGGGGGGAAATCTTCGAGTCTCACCCTCACTGTTGAACTCAGGATCGCTAATCGCACGTGAAACCATTTCGGCGTGATTTCACTTCAGGCTGGAGCAGGATTTCTGCTCGTAGCTTCGCCGTTCTACTTTGAGGCAGCATCATCTGCTGCAGCTCGTGTCCAGGTCTTGATGGGAGTCCAAGGCAACGGAGATGGGATACTGTTTTGTTTCCTCTTCGACTACACGCGCGCAGGCTGGTGAGACTTGTTTCTAATTTCCTACTGCTACTCTGCTTATCGCCGTTGATGGTCTTGTTTCCGTCCATAATCCCATGAGCCTCAGCGAGAAACTTCTCGTGCATTTTCCTCTGGGCGCACGGCACGATAGTCCAAAAGAGTGACCTTCCCACTGTCAACGAAAGCACCTTAATACCCTTCCTCGTTGCCTGTGTCTCCTCTGCAGCCGGTTGCATCTCCACAGCTGCTGCCTTCTTTGAAGCCGGAGTCTTCTTCGGCAATGACATCTTCGCACCCGCCCTTTCCTTGCCTTCGGTAGCCAAAACCACCTCCTTCGCTTCAGCAACTTACTCCTTCCCACGCTTTCTCTCAACCTCCGCACGGTCGGTTTCCTTGATCCGCGTGAGGACTTCGCGGGTCCTTTTCCAGTGGCCGTCGGTCAGGTAACCCCGTTTGATCCGCGCCTTGATTTCATCTGACAACTCGACCACGGTGACAGAGAACACGGTTACTGGATCGAGGATCTCGGGCTCCGTCTCGGGGGGTGCCGCAGACTCATCAATGAGCCTGCTGAGAGCATCCGGAACCAGGTGAGTCTTACCTGGTCGGTAAAAGACTTTCATTCGAAATTGGGAAATGTACTGGCTCGCGGCCAGCAACTTGAGATTGAGCTTGTCGGTGGCCGAGGTCGTTTGCAAATTGTAATGCTGCGCAATGAGATCGGCGTCTTTATGTCGATGTGGACGCTTCCAAGAAGGGGATCGGGGCCCTGGTCTATCACGTAGAAGGGGATCCAGATCCCACCCTCGCGGATGGCAAGGTCCATCCCTGGACGAATGACAGGATCCAGCCGATTCTTTTCTTTTCGCAGGCCCTCAAGTCCGCCGAAATCCGCTATTGGCCCACAGAGCTGGAGGTCGCCGGTATCGTATGGACCTTGCGGAAGATCAAACATCTGATGCATGCCGGTCAGGAGGAAGATGCGTACTTTTTTACCGATCATCATGCTGCGAGATTCTAAGGAGGTGACGAGTATTGTATTGAGCTACTCGAGAGAAAGCGCTAAACACCCCCCTTGGCCATCGCACCTTCCAATACCGTCCTTAGGATTCTCCTCAAACCACCTCCCCGCCGCCTGCTCGCCCCTCTTATCCCATATATCGACCCCCAAGTCCTCAACCACGCGCCCCTCTCTCCTCTCGTCCAAACCACTCTCCCGCTCTTGCCATGTAGACCCAATTCGCGCCACGACTTTGAACGCTTCGTTCCCGAAGACCGCGAATTTCATGCCCGCTACAAGCGAGTGCGGGTACTCCTCTTCTTTTGAATGCGAGAAGCATTCTTGACCGTGTCGGCCGGCCTACGCGTGCTATTGGCGCTGTCGGGGTTGCCAGGGTGCGTACTGGACTTGGTGGTCTGCATGCTCTGGACACGGGCGCTTCTCCTAGTTGGAACTGCAGCACTGATGGCCTGAGACGCGGATGCCCTGGCCTTCTTGGCCCTGGTCGGGGCTTTCAACGTAGAGGTGGTGGAGGCTTTCCCAGTGTTCTCTCTCTTCTTCTGGGTGATATCCTGCTTCGCCTTGTTTACCATTGCGCGGATATCATTGCCAAGCTCCCGGTACATTTCAGAGCGCGGCTTGGGAGTACTCGTTGCATCGAACACGCCGGGGTTGCCTCCTTTCTCGTACTCCCACTCGTGCTCCTTGTTCCTAAGCAATGTGTTGACGGACTCTTCGCCGCCATCGGGCATGGAACCAGATTTAGCAGGCTCAGTCCTGCGCATCAGGGAATTGATAAGGCCTACATGATGTTAGTAGAGTCCTGACATTGGAAGGGTTTGATGGGGTACTTACGATCGTTGTCGCCGTGGACTTCCCGAAGGAGCCGGACCGAAACATCCGTCTCTTTGGGACTGTATCTCGACATCTTCGTAGGGCTATAGAGTATTTTTCTATTAAGCCGTAAATGCAGAGTTACCGAAGGCCGTGTGTGGAGTTGGAAATGCAAGTCTTTCGAAGATTCCGAAGTGCAGGAAAGTATCGAGCGAGGGTGAAGAAGTTTGGAGCATGGCTGGTAGACTAAAGGCTTAAAGGATGGCCGCGCAAAGGTGAATGTTCCAAGCAAGTAGTGACTGTTTCCAAGCACGTGGTCATTTCTCAAAGTGTTAACCCGTGAGATACCTTTCTTCTCAGAGTACGACGGGTGCCATTGGTCCAGACCTTCGACATAGCGTAGTTGACAAACATAGTCTACGGCGCCTACCACTTTATCTCTGTTACACCACCGCTATTTTCTAGAAAATGTGTTAATAGAGTACAATTTGGTGGCTTGGCGGATTTGGCTGCCAGCACCTCCCGTGGACTTGTCGGAAGGCTGCTTAACCGACTGGTAAGCTCCAGGAGGGGACAGCCCGGAGCCTTAACTTCCTTAAGTGGTCTGGATGCTGGGGTCTTCGAGGATGCTCCGGTCATACCGGAGAAGGCTTCCAACCAAGCTTTTGAACTGGATTCTGCTGACACGGGGCGTATGGTTGAATAGAGAGGTGGTGTCTCCATATACCCTAGAGCCGAAGGTGTGGAACGTATCTAGCAAAGAGTCATCGCTCTCCTCATTCCCTTGCACTAAGTATAAATGATATTATAATAAAGTCTGAATATGGCGCCTGGTCGAGGAGAATTTGGCAATGGAGTAGTCGTTTATATTTACTATATCGTTGCTGTCATGTAAGGTATAACAACGGAGAAAAGTGAGGCAAGTCGGCATTCCTCAAGCTTTTGTACTAATAGTGCTACGAGTAAACAGTTTGAGGGATGAGACACCAATAGAAATTACGCAAACGTATAAATATGCTTGCAAATAAGTTTTAAATTTGGACGTGTCCACTGGATAAACAAGGGTACTGCTGAAATCTTCCATATTGCGGCCATGTGGACCATAGAAAGTCCTTAACACTACTTGAATTTCCGCAGTCCTGCGTTATGTATGATTGTCCCAACGATAAGGGTAATGCACCTTCACTCGCTGTGGGTCATTTCAAAAGCGGGCAAGTTTCTACATAGCGGAATTGAACGTAATAAATTTGGTCCAGTCTCTATTGGCTATTCAATAATCTGACAGCTATTTTTATACTCAAGGAGAGCCCGCTGTGTACCTCGTTGCTGACGAGAATTTTTAGATGTGTAAGGGGTTAATGCCACTTGCTACACTACTTGCTTGAAAGTTCATAAATCAGAAGGGAAAGGAAAAAGCAAATACTACTCCGTGCCTGATTTGGCAAATATTGCAACCGCTCGCCATGCGGTTCGAGAGCTAAACAAAATCCATGACAAGAACCGCCTCCATTCTTGGTTTTCCCGTTACTCAACCTGTGTGTACCTGGCAACCCGTTATCAAACTCCTACATCAAGCTCACGGTTTCTCTGAAAACACTGTCCAAGCCAAACTTCTCGGGGCTTGCTATTCGTCCCCAAGTCCAGCACATTGGACACGGGAGAATCACAGATCCTCATCCTCCTCGACCACTTTCTCCGCTCCCATCTCATCCCCTTCCAGCCCCACTCACCCTCGACCTCGGCGCAAACCCCAACTCCCTCAGTATCCCTCCTCTCCAAAATACCATCCGTCCCAGACACATCCCTCCTTGGCCTCACCACCCCTCCCCCTCCTCCTAGAGCCTGGGGGCGCGCTCCGCATTGTCGGCCTGGTACATGTCAGAGAGCACATCAGTTTGGTTGGTATAGATCCGTTTCAGCTCTCCGGCCGTTGCAGCAGCCCTCTCCTCCACTTTCTTGTTCCTCCCGCTTCGTCTGAGAGGCCGATGGAGGGGAAGATCCGGAGACTGGTTCTGTGGATCGATGGCAGGCTGGCTTGGCTCCTTATTCATCGACTGCTCAGCGGTGCTCTGCTTGCGCACCTACTTCTTGGTGGCTTTGTTGCTACTGGTAGGAACAGGGGAAGGCGAAAGAGGTGTCTTCGAGCTGACTTTGGACTGGTCCTGTTGAACATGGCGGCGCTTTTTGGCTTGGTGCTCCTCCACCCTCGTAGCATCTTTGGTGATGCTCTGACCCTGGCTGTCACGGCCGCGCTTCTTGCCCCGATGCTCCTGACTCGTTGCCGCATCATTGGTAGTCTTCTGCTTATTTGCATTCCGTTTTTCACCGGCCCCAATGTCCTCATTGGCTTTCGTCTTCTTCAGTGAATGGAAGATGACAGCACCGGGCCTAGGCATGGAAAGCAGACCGAGCCGGTACGATCTAGTAGGATGGGTGGGAGTGTCCTGCCTGGCGGCATTGCTAGTACTGCCGGAACCTGCAATGTTATTACCAGAGGCTGCAACAACGTGATTGGGTTTCGACAAGGAATAAGAAAAAGTAGCGGCCTCTTTGTTGATCATGATCTCCTCACACTGCCGCTCTGTTGTGGTTTGGCCAGTGGTAACCCCCACACTGGTGCCAAACTCGAAAAGGGATATCAGCATGGAAGCAGCCTCTTCGTCTGTTAGGCGGCATTTAATCTGTTCCTGGATCGAGCTTGCGGTTATGGTGGCTGTAGATGGTACTAAAATGGCTGGCAGCGCAATGGCGGGCTGCTGGGCCTTGGCTATAGCCTTAGCATGCCGACCGACAGTTTGGGTCTCGATCTGCACACTGGCCCTGCCGGCCTTGGAAGGTGTCGTTAGTGTGCCAGCAGCCGCCAAGTATTTTGCTGTATGTCCACTGTGCTGCTGGGTTGAGGCTCCGATGTTGAAGGTAAGGTCGTTCGTAGGTAGTGCTGTTGATGCAGTGGCTGATGCTTTGATAGTCTGCTGGGCTTCAGAAAGAGGCTGGGCGGTCTGACTATTGCTCTGGCGGTTCTTCTGAGCGCGTGTTTGTATGATATAAACGGGCTTCTTCGTCATTGTAGGCTTCTTGCTCCTTTTGCCTCGTCCTTGGTTGACTTGCTTTCATTGTGCTGGAGGGCAGGAAGTTCCTCTTCTACAGCGATAGTGTTCTGATCCGCATCAATGTATACGTTTCTGTACAGAACCTCGGCAAACCTCTTGGGTTGCTCCGCAGCTGACGGCGCCATGGCAGCGATGTCCGCTTGTACTCCGGAGAGCACAGCACGCTTCATATGAACCATCGTAGTCTCCATGTCATCTTGGTTATCGCAGTCCGGGTTAGGCATCTGCCGCAGCACCTTCTCGACGGGTCCTGGCTGCGGGAAGGGCTCAGCACGGACGTTACTGTACTCCAACATGAAGTTCGGGTGCACCGGTCGGTTGAAGAGATGACCGACATTGGTCAGAGTGGAATTGAGGCAAATGGTGTCTGTGACCGCCAGCGTCAGTGTTGGATCACGATGCTGGGGGGAGGAAGATGAACTTACCGGACAGCGCATTTGCGCCATCAGCAGCGGACGACATGCCGCTAGCGTTCAGGGACATACTCAAGGTAACCGATTGCAATAGGACTAGATGGGCTGTGATGGTTAGGAAATGGGATCTGGTCATGCTTGGTTGCGCGTGGGAGCTTACGACGAGAAATGTTGCTGTGTGAAGAACCAGGGCCAAAGCGAGCAGGCTGTCGCTGACGCAAAGCGAATAGCGAAAGAAAGCCTTGAGAAGACGGGTTTGGCCGTTTCTGCAGTCCAAATGGCGGTTGCGGCAAAGATTTCTGCGTGTGCGCGAAGTGCTGTTGGAAAGGTGGTGGAGTTGAGGTGGAGGAAGAAGCAGAGCAGAAGAGCTGCAATCAACGAGTCCCTGCGAATCCCGATCATCAGCTGATGGTAGCACCTGCTGAGGGTGGTGTGCAGAAAGTCTCCAAGGTGAGTGTGTGTTAACTCAACATTGCGAGTGGCGAAGCGGGTGGGGCGAACTGAGCACTGGAGCTTCTCCGTGTACTTGAGCTCAGGCAATAATCGGCCACTAATTGCCCAGTATCTAGTAAACTTCATTGTCTAACCGCAGCTGGAGACTTTGAAAGTAAGTCCATAGAGGCCCCTCTAACTGTCCATAGGACGTAAAACGAGAATATCCACGCAAGTACGTAAATTCACACCTTCAAGCGCACGTCATTATCCTAAAGCTCTTGACGGAGGCGTTGAAATGTGTTGCGCCATTGTATATAGACAACCTACGAGGTGGGACATATATTGGAAAAAGGGAATACTTATCGTGTTATGGGGCGACTACTACAGTGATTATTTCCAGACTATATCGCGGCTTCTTATAGAGCAGGAAGCTCATTGATTTGCTTTCGGCTAGTGTTTGCCCACCGTAAAAACTCCTCCTAGGGTTGTGCTTTACTCTAAACCATGCCGTATGCTTCATAGGTGGCTTTCGTAGATGGGATGTCGCCTCAGCGACGGAGATTGCGGCGAAGTACTCCATAGCTTCCGTGATGACTGGGCGCATAGGGCGCTTCATGTCAACTCAGAAAGTAAATACAAGGTGTAGGTGGGGTAGGGTCTATGTCGAAAAGAGCAAAAAAAAGACATAGTTCATGAGCCATGTTTACATGCGGGCCAGAAGGTTGTAGCCCTTTACGTGTACTTAACAGGGTTCACTTATTAATCTTATTTTCACCTTTTGAACCTTTTCGTGCAATTGGCTTACATTGTTGCTATGAAAGTCCAATCCAACTCGCCCCGTACCTTTTCCATTTCCCCAAGAAAACAAGCTGTAGTGGTATATCCCGCAAAGCATCTCCCGCCCAAACCCCCAGTCCCAAGGGCCCAAACCACGCTGCATGCCCAAAACTTTCAAAGAAAAGGACCCAATCCTCCCAATTAAACATTACCCTTATCAACCCCGCCAAAACGTCTCAAGAAGCCATGCTACCCAGAATCCAGTCAAACAAAAGAGTATCCCCTCGTCGCCTACGTTCCAACCCTACTTCTCCTCACTCTTCTTTCCCGCCGCCGCCGCTGCGGCGACCTGCACTTTGTTCATCAACTCGGCCGGCATGGTCGTGATGCGTGTCCTGGCCTTCGACTTGCGCGGCGTCGGCGGCTTGAGGAACTCCAGCCCCTGCGCGCTGCCGTCCGAGACGCAACGCTGGCCACGGCCCTCGTATAAGACTTCCCGGTAGTCTTTCGCCTTGCGCTGGTGCTGGTTCTGCTTCCTCGACGAAGGGTGGTCGAGCATGGGTGGAGACATGTTGGCGCGGACGTCGGACGTCGATGAGGAGGATGACGGCGATGGCGAAGACGGTTGCGGTTGCGATTGCGGCGGTTGCGGAAGTTCTTCGAAAGCTGCGAAGCGCCTTGTGGAGATTGTGCCCAGGGGAGCAGCAGAGCGAGGAGGAGGTAGAAGACGACGACGACCGCTCTTGTTGTCACCGCTGTTGTTTCCAATAGCGCCGTTGTTCAGGCGACGTCGCTGCTCGTCGTCGTTGTCGATATCGCTAATACCTGGCCAGTAAGACGTAGTGGTACTAGCCGCCGCCGAAGAAGTGATCACCTGGCCTTCTCCCAGCTGCAAGATTGACGCAGAACGGCGCCGATCATCCTTTTGAGCTCCGACCTCCTCGCAGGCCGAGACCAAGTCACTGGCCGACTTGACGACAAAGGGGCCGGTGGCGCCGCCTAGCGCGCGACCCGTCGCCGTAGTCGCAGCCTCCGTCTCAGCCTTACCGGCGCCACGTCTAGCCCGCTTGGGCGCTGGTGTCGTCTCGTCCGAGACCTCATCCTGGTCGTGGTCGGGCTGCTTTGGTGTGCTCTTGCGCCGGCCGCGCTTGGTCGCAGCAGTAGACGTAGTGCCGTTGTTCGCACCACCATCACCACCACTCCTCCTCCTCGCAATCTCCGTCGGACTCGGCGCATCGCTGCGGCTCGACCTGCGCCGCGCCGCACGCTCGTTGCGCTCGCGCTTCTCTCTGTCCGTCTTGCTCTCACTCTTGTCCGCCTCCACGTCTTCATCCTCGTCATCCTCGTCCTCGTCCTCCGCCTTGATTAACAGTCCGTCGTAAGAATACGTGCGTCCAGGCACGCGCAGCGTCGAGAAGCGGTAGCCGCGCGTGGGCGTGGCGTCGAAGGGCATGATATTGGATGGCATCCGTGCCTCCATGTAGAGGTAGACCGGGGTGGTTGGCGAGTTGACGTACGGTGAGGTGGTGCTTTGTTCTTGCGCTTGCGTTTGCTCCTGCCCGTCGTGCTCGTGAGTCTTGTGCTGACGAGGCGGCGGGGATGGCGTCCGCACGAGCGGCTGCGACGGGCGGTCGTCGTGCTCGTGGTTCTTGTGCTGATGAGGTGGCGGGGACGGCGTGCGCATGCGTGGCTGCGACGGGCGGCGGTGCTTGGGGTGCTGGTCCATCGTTGTTGTTGTTGCGGTGGGCTTGGTGAAAGTGGGCGGGCGGTTGAGAGTGTGCGAGCAGGTGAAAGTGAGCGAGTAGGTGAAAGTGAGCGAGCGGGTAAGATTGAGCGAGAGGCTGAGAGTGAGCGACCGCGTAAGAGCGAGTAAGCCGTCGGATGGGCGGGTGCGCCGCTGTTGTTTTGCGTTTGCTGCTTGGTGAGCGTGAGTGTGTAGACGCGAGACGCGTTGTTGGAGGACGAGGGCTTACTGTTGTTGGTGGTGTTTTGATGGTTCGCGGTTGTAGAGGAAGAGGGTCTCGGGCTTAGAGAGAAGGATTAAAGGGCAGGTGCATGGACAGAAAGAGATGCGTATGGGAGCAAGATCTTTTGCAGATTGCGTTGCGAGTGCTTGGTGAGGAGATCTGGGAAGGCGGGATATGAAGCACGGAAGCGGCATGCGCACCGGGCTGCGCAATATGTGCGGCAAGCCTATCCATCGAGCTGAGGCAGCAGCGGGCGCTACAGGCTCTCTGCAAAGATTATCCGCTGGGCGGGCTGCGACCGCGACTGAAGGGTCGATCTCACTGGAGCGGTCCCTTAGGCACACCCCGGTCCGGTCATCACTTCAAGCTGGACCAGCAACGAGTTCACCGGGCAAGACACGGGAGGAACTCCGTTACTTTTATAGCAAGTTCAGTAATTCGATCTACACTGGAGTACTTTTCGCAGCCGAACGAAGGAGAATTGGAGGGCTCATGCCATGTCCGGCTCAGGACGAGATCCTTCATCATCGGCCTTCCCGTCCCTTGAAGCATGAAGAGTTAAAAGCAAAAACCCTAGTTGAGCCCAGTTTGTATTCCCAGCCCGTGGCCCAATTCCATGTACCAGGAAATTGAAAGAAAAGGAAAGATATAGGAAACAAAGAAATAAGAGATTAGAGTAAGCAACCGCTAACGGCGGTTGAATGATGAAGCCTGCAAACTTCGGGCTCATGAAATTTAGCAAAGTCAGCAATATCCACAGGGAATGGACTGAAATACTGTGCGCTGGAATGTACCCAAAGCCGACCAGTTGGTGATCCCGTGTCGACCTGCTCCAAACCCAAAGCGCTGTGCGTATCCTGAACCTGGCTGACCAAGTTGGAATAATACAACAACGTTAGACAACTTTGTTCGTGTCGTGATCCGAAAGAGCCATTGACCAGTTGTGTTGTTGTCGTTGCGTCGAGAAGCGAAGCTGAACGTGAATGAATATCGAACAAGAGAATCAAGACAGAACGAAATTTTGATGCAATTCGATCGTTGGTGCATATCCTTGCAAAGGACTTAAGGCTTTGTCAGGGCAGATCTCGACGGATGATCTGCTCGCGTGGTGGAGGAAAGCAAGCCGGATGGAAACCGGTAATGTTACAGCAAGCAGCTGCTGGTTGTTCGTGTTCCACCGCAAAGAAAACAAATGAAACAAAGGGAAGTAAAGGCACCAGTTTTCGTAGTAACAGCTTTTTGTACCCGTGAGCAGGCTAACGGTCGGTGTCGGGGCAAGTGGCCGCCGAGTGAGGCGTTTAGAGACCCCAATCTGACATGTGGGGGTTGGCGCTACCAGCCATGGCCTTGGAAAGGACCTTGGGTGTCTGCTTGCGATCGGTGAAAGGCTTGAAGATCGCGTCTTGGGGCTCTTCCGCGCTGTCGCTCTCGTCCAGGTCCTCCATCGTGACCTCAGGAGACTCGTCGCTAGACTCGTTGGCACATTCTTCTTCAACGTAGTCGTCCATCAGGATCTCCCTGTCGCTCTCGGCGAACTTGGAGAAGAGGCCATCCGCCTCCCACTGGCTGCGCAGCTCCTCGGCGCGAAGGCGGAGCTTGTGGTTGTCAATGGCGCAGGAGACGGCGTGCTCGCTGCGCTTGATGCCGAAGTGCCTGCTGACGTGGCGCGCCAGCTCGGACCGGTAGGTGGACGGGTCACGGGCGAGGCGCTCGACGAGGTAGTTCAAGGCACTGTCAGACCACTTCGTGCGTGGCTTGCGAGAGGTGATGCGGAGCTTGCGCTGACGGAACTGGGCGCGCCAGCGGTTGAGGTGGGAGATGGACGCCGGGTCGTCCCAGTTCGCCGGCGGGGCATGGATGTTCATGCGGCGTCGAATGGCGCCGTCAGGGCGGATCTCATTCTCGATGAGACAGAGGAAGCGAGCCTGGTCCTGGATGCGAGTTACGAGGCACTGCGCATTGGGCGTGCGGGTGCAGATGCGGCCCTTCACGAAGGGCACGTTGTAGCTGAGAAGGCCCGTGACTGGGAAGTGAGCACACTGCGGAACGGTGCGCTCGGCGGAGAGGTTGGCACCGCGCTTGCCGAGGATGTAGTCTTCCCTGGAGACGGTCACCGGCTGGCAGATGGTCCTGCCGCCCAGTTCGAACGTGTGAAAGGGCGTAGACAAGGCCGGAGCGTTGGGGGCGACATAGGCACCTGGAAGTGAAGGGTCCATGATCAGTCAAAGAAAGGGTTACTCGGCGCATGAATCTGACTTACCGGCCTTCTCGTCGAAGGTGAAGTTGGGGCCCTTGTAGTGCCACTTCTTTGCATGGCGGTAGGAAACACGGTTGCCGCCCCTCAGCTGACCGCAAAGACACTTGGAGTAAGGTCCAAGAGGGCCCGGGTTGACAATGTCAGCGCAAGGCTTGGACATGGGGCGAGCCGGACAGTTGAGCTTCACATCCCAGCGGACAGCCGTAGCCTCGGCCTCACTTCCAGAGACCTCGACGTCCATCTCATCTTTCAGGTCGAAGTCAGAGTCATCCTCCATACCATCATCGTCGTTGAGCATGGAGGTGAATGTCTCATAGTCCATGCTGTCATCATAGATGGTGTTGGAAGTGAGGTAGTCATGGTTGGTCGAAGGTGAGGTGAGGGCATCCAACTCGGAAGCAGAGTTGGACATGTTAGTGAAGTCTCCATCAGCATCAACCTCAGCGAGACCATCAGTGAGCCGGAAGGTGTGAAAATAGCCGGCTGGAGCAAAGCTGCGTTGCGGGACGTAGGAGGAACGCTGAGGACCCGTGCGGCCGGAATGCATGCTGCGACGGGTAGCCCGCTTCTTGACCGTAGAGTTGGGGCTGCGGGCCATTTTGGCTGAAGCAACACGAAGCTGTGCGGTTGTGGGTGAAGTTGGAGGTGAGGTGGTTGTGGTCGCGTTTGCGACACCTGGGTGGAGGAAGGGAGTCGTCAGTTGAGGTAGAGCAAAGAGAGCATAGCGGGTCATACAGAAGAGTCAATACCAATGAAGGCGAAGAGCAAAGACGTGCGGCGGGTGGGTGCAATCGCAGTGCGCAGCGGGCAAAGTTTGTGGGTGTAGAGTGTAGAAGAGAGGCGGAAGGTCAGCGCGAAGTTACGGACGTTTTAAGGGCATGCCCGCCCCGAGAGACCCTGTGCCAAGAGCGAGCGATGGTGGCCCGTGTCAACGGAGACGTGAAAGGTGCGCCCGAATGTGGTAGCCTGGAGGGTAGCGGGCGCTGCTTCGCCGCGGCGTCACTGAGCTGCACTCCCGCTGATGGACGGCGATAACGCGCGCTCGCGAGAGCTGAGTATTTCGGATGAAGGTATCCGTCGCGACTTGCAACTCGTCTTCCTTGAAGAGCGGAGAGCGAAGTCAAGAGGGCACGATATATGAGGCTCGGCGCCCGACGCGACCTCACCGCGACCCGCTCCGCGATGATGTCACTTCAGCCATGCCGCCGGCGCCGCCCACCCACTTGCTGCTGATGACAGGAGCTTTTGAGCTTGGAAAAGAACTTCTGCGGTCGCGAAGCCTGATCCCGCGCTTCCATGAAACGGTAATATAGTCAGGCGCCAGTCTCTTGCGCTCTTGGATATCCAGTTTGCTTTGATCTGGTGGTGATCACACGCAGCGCTATAAAATCTGTATAATTCTGCTCTAGGCTTTGTAGCAAGCTCTGATGTAGTGTGTTTTATCTCCATAATGAGCGGCGGTCACTGGATGTTTGCGACCATGTCACACATCCACCCCGTTCCTGACAGCAAACAGTGACCGGTCACGGAGCATTCGAGAGATCGCAGTCTAGATTCCGGCCGATTCCCCAGGTTTTTCGCTAAGTCTTTTACTTGTGAGATATCTGGAATTACGACACGATGGGTTGTCGCCTGGGGCTACTGATGAAATAAACCGCCCATTGTGACCGTCCACTGCCTATGAATCGCTGCCGATAGCTAAAGCAAAGCGCTAGGATATGCAACTCCATCTCGCCTTTACAGGCCTCTTCGCTGAAAATCTGCCGACCATCCGCTGTATGGCAGCTCTACCGAACTTTGCACCCTCATGACTGGGCTGAACGAGTGTGAAAGCTGTCCGCTACTCTCTCCCAGCAAATATTACCCTTTCCCGTACGAACCCCAGACTCTTATGCCTGCGCCATATCGCCGCGACCAAGCAAACCCTCCTCTGACAACGAAGTGGACCAAGCCCGCAAACCGATCGAGAACAGCGCACCGAGCAGCCCGGCAACGCCCGACAGCGCAAACCCATCAATGAATCACACCCTCACACCATCTTCAGCATCATCATCGTCATCATCATCATCCTCCTCCTCCTCCTCCTCGTCTTCCTCCCCCTCCGAATCCGCCACCTCCCCACCATCCTCCTCCCCCTCCTCCTCATCATCCTCCACCTCAACCACCCGCTCCTTCCCCTTCCCCTTCCCCTTCCATTTACCGCCGTCCCCGCCAACATCAGCATCACCACCACCGAACACAACCCCCCTCGCCTCCCGCCCCAACCCATACCGCTGCACCGTCTGCGTCAGCGCCGCCAGCGTGCGCCGCCGCTCCGGCCACCGCTCGCGCAGCACCGCCAGCAGCCGCGGCTTGCTGTAGCTCCCCGTGTCGCGCAGCTGCTCGACCATGGCGCCGCACACGGCGTCGAGCTCGGCGGGGGTCCATGCGAGGCGCGTTTTGCGGGGTTTGGCCGTGGACTTGGTGGCACGGGTCTGGTTGGCGGGGGGAGGGGTGGTGCTGGTGCTGGTGCTGGAGGACGCGGACGCGGTGGGCTGGGAGGTTGGAGGGGGGGTGGTTGTTGAGGGGAGAGTCGTGGCGGCGTTGCGCTTGCTGCTGCGGTCGCGGAAGCTGTGGATCCAGCGGTTGAGCTTGGTGATGGCGTTGCGGTCCGCCCAGCTCGCGGGCGGGGCGTGCATGTTCATGCGGCGGCAGCGCGCCGGCGCGTCGTCCTCGATCAGGCGGAGCTGGTACGCTTGGTCGACGTATTGGATGTAGGTGTTGATGCGGTCTTCGCCGTCGTCGGTTTCCCAGTCGTTCGCGTCTTCGGCGGGGTGGTTGTCGGCTTCGACGGGGATGCTTGCGCTGGTGTGGAGGGGCGTGGAATGCACGTTTGTGGGCTCGTGTTCGGTGGCGGCGGCAGAGTCGGAGTCGGAGTCGTTATCGTACTCGTCGGTACTGTTCTCTGGCTTGTCAAGCGCGATTGGAAGGCGCAGGCGCTGTTTGATGAAGCGTGAGCCGCGCATGAACTTCCAGTCGTCGTCGAGGACGCCGGTGATGGGGAAGTGTAGGTCGCAACGCGGCACAGAGGTTTCGGCACTCACGGCCATGGCGCTGGGACTTTCGCTTTCTGGCCAAGTTGCGCCAGGAGTGGGGCTGTCGTCAGTGTCGTGCATGGCTTCTTGCTTCCGTTTCTTATCCATGTTCAAACGTGTAGCATAGGGGACGAACGGCTGTGCGGTCCTTTGCGGGTTCTTAGCCGCCGGGTCAGTCCAGCAGCCTATGTGAGAAGATCAGTGTTAGAGACGCGAAAGTAAACAGTGGGGAGGCGGTGCTTACCGTTGTCATGATCAAAAAACGGAAGCTCATCGTTGGTGCGCAGCAGTGGGTTTGATGACCCGCAGCTGCATATCTCCTCAGCCGAGATGATTTCCTCAATTTCCGCTCTGGTCGATGCCGCTGCGAGTTGGACCTCACTTCCTGTGACAGGAACAGGTTTTTCGGGTTCATCTTCGAACACTCTGTATTCAGCATATGAAGCAGGTGGGCCACGGGGACCCGAGTTGATAGTAGTCCAGCCTGGAGCTTCAGGATTGCTCAGGACTGGTTGACGGTACCAAACTTCCTCCCGGCCATCGGGATGGATGTAGCCGCGGTCGCCGTCCAGGATGTAGCCATAATCGGGTTCGTCATGCTCGCTTCCAACATGGTCATCCTCGACGTTATCTTCGTCAGCAGTGTGTTCGTTTTCGGTGATCGGGACACCACCGTCGGATCCACCTTGAAGCGAGGATGTCTCCTCTTCGAAGTTGCTGCCTTCGACCGAGATGCTGCTGTCCGTGTCTGAATCTTCAGTGCCGAGCTCGATAGAGCCTTCCGACTCGCCGCCGGCGGGCCGCGCCGGGATGAGCGGCAAGTCACCCGAGCTGAAGCCAAGGGCAGCCGACATGACGATGAATCGTTGTGGTATGGGGATTTCTGTGACAGCAGAGCGGGTGTGCCTGTGACTTGGGCGCGGGTGGTGACGTTGTATTGTGGTGGAGGAGCGCGAGTCCGCGAAGGGTGAAAAACATCTGCGCATGAACGAATGAGCGCCATTGCGCCCGAAGCAGATTTGCGCCCTGCCGCCTGCAAAGTTGCTCTACTCCTTTGCGACAGTCAGATAGCGTCTCTCGATCACGTGCAGTGACAGCGAGGATTCCTCCGCGCGAGTGTCACGTGCCAACCTTGCTTTATGGGACCTTTGGCTTGCTTTCTACTCCATGCTGGTCTGTTGCTGATCGGAGCTTCTGTAGTGCTGTTGCGGCGATTTGACATCCCCGCCAATCCATGAGGTAGATTTCAACTTCACTCGTAGACATCAGTGGCGGTGATTCTCTGGACCTTTGAATTCGCTTCCCACAGTCGCTAATGCTTCACATGTATCTGACATGATATTCTTGGATGTCACCAGGTTGCTGCTCCAACAATTGCCCTAAATCAAAAACGAGCGTATTCCTGTTTGTCCACTTTGTGCATAAAGAGTATACCCCGCAGCAATGGAAGCAGCAATCACCACGAATATCATGTTTGGTTCTTTCAGCATTAAAGGTTTGTCTGTTTTCCAGGCCCCAAAGCGTGACGTCCCGCGCCGAGGCCGCCTCTCCTCCGAGTCCCAAGCCGTGCAGCGAGGCTATGACATCCGGCTCCAGGATCCGCGCCACCGAAGGCGTGATGCTCGCGTAGTTAACCCGCATGTCCCGCGCCGATCCTCATCCGACGGAATGCAGAGACAGGCCGCCGTTGTCCGTCGTCAGCAGCATGCTGTCGATGCTAACGTCGAACGCAGGCCATACATATGGGAGGACAGACTTTTGGTGTTCAACAACTTCTGCGTATGAAACTGCGCTAGCGCCAGACGACAGCCCCCAGTTTCGAGACCATCGAAAAAAGAAATGTTTTTGTAGCCATCAGATATGACTAACGTGCGGGCTGTTCTTCCCTTCGAAGAGCTGGCTGAGATAACATAGACATTGTTTGAAAATAAAGGCTAGGGGGGGTTAGGCTGGCGCGCACGTCTCTGAAGGGCGGGCTGAATGAAGAGAGGGGTCAGAGCCGAGGGGTCTGACTACGTCGGCTACCTGAAAGCGGAGAGTGGGGGCTGAGAACAGTAGATATTTCCGTCTGTGGCTGCAGCTGGCAGAGACGATTCCGACCCCAGCAACCAATGAGATACGTCAGCTCAAATTGGCGTCTTGTCGATGCAGGTAAGCACGATCCAGAACGTCTTAGCCGACAAATTCGGTGCTCCTATAGGCCTGTTCAACCACCCCTCATTATCGCAAAGTTAATAGTATCAAGCCACCTGCACCTAAGACGTGTGAAACGTGATCAGGCAATGCAACCTTTCAGCCTCGCGGGGCTGATTGAAATACAAGACCCGCCGCTGAGTCTGACAATGACTGCAACACTTCGACTTCCCGATTTTGAAGTTCAAGGCATTGCTGCGCAGTCATGCCGCCTTCGTTACTGAAGCGACACAAAAATAAAAGTAACTCGGGCATCCCGCCAGAGGATACTTCGGCGGGTGACGAGCGCCAGGCAGTGGCCTTGTTGCCTTCAAAAGGGGACGACGACGCTGAGACAGATTCCTCGCCTCTGGAAGAAGTGCAGAGTTTCGGCTTGTTCGAACTCTGGCCTGCAACACCAGATGGGCAGCCCTGTACCATCCAGACGGAAGTCGAGTACGTCACTCTATTTCACGTACTCTTCTCTGCAACTGCGCTGACACAAAGAAGCATTGTCGCTGTCCATGGGCTCGGTGGCGGCGCTTTCCGAACATGGACCGCAGACGAGCGTTTATGGCTACGAGACTTTTTGCCACAGACTGTACCGGAAGCCAGGATTCTGACCTTTGGATACAACTCCGCCGCTGCGTTCAGTGGCTCGGCATCTCGCATCGACGATTTTGCACTGGATTTGCTCAACAGGTTGAGGGCAAATAGGAGACGCGCCAGAATTGACTTGAAGGTATTTGGAACACCCCAAAGGCTTTCCCTTTCCTTTTGGTGTTGATTGGTCGTTAGCGAAAAACAATGTTCGTATGCCACAGTCTTGGAGGCATCGTCTTGAAACAGGTATGGGAATAAAGCACTGTTCTGATATCATGCGCTCACCAGAATGGCGCAGGCCCTCATCTTGGCTCATGCCAGAAGCGACTTGCACGGGTGGTTCACGGACTCGACTATCGGCATAATCTTCATGGGAACGCCTCATAGAGGAGCAGATGTGGCGTATTGGTCCAAAGTACTGGGCAGATTTGTCAACGTCTTCGCCGGCTCGAAAGTTCGAACGGACATCCTCCATGATCTGGAGCCCAAGTCGCAAACGCTGGGCAGACTTTGCGAGCTTTTTGTTGAACGAGCGAAGTCTCTCGCCATATACTCTTTCTACGAAAGAAGGAAGATGGCAGGCATCAATTCTCTGGTAAGCTTAAACCTATCTACGGCACTACTACAGGCTAACCAAGACAGGTTGTTGACGAGCACTCGGCCATCCTCCATCTCCCAAACGAGCGGTCCGTTCCGGTGGAGGCAGATCACCGGGAGATCTGCAAGTTCCTGACTTCGAGCAACCAGAACTACGCTCTAGTGCTAGATGCTATTTTGGACCTCGTTGAGGTGGCTACCGGACAGCAGAGCGAACATCGTACGTGAAGGCGCAGCCCTGGTGCAGGGTTGGGCATTACTCGGAGCATATCGTCTAATTGCCTGTGTATGTAGATCTGAACAAGTTTGAGGTCAGGTTTCTCCGATTCCTGGCCGCGGGCGACTGGGAATTAGTCCTGAAAACCATCAAAGACCGTTGGCGCTCCTCATCTTGCAACTGGATTACTCGCAATGCCGCATTTGATACATGGACGAAAGATTTGCAGTCCAAGTGTTTGTGGATCCACGGCCCTCCTGGATCCGGAAAGTCTGTTATGGCCAAACACCTCGTCCAATACCTGAAAGTAGTACTGGATGACCAGCCCCGCGACTCTGGATCTGTCCAAAACGTCACGTTCTTCTTTTGCGATAATAAAATTCCAGCCTTGCGGACATCTAGACACCTGCTACGCTCGATACTTGCTCAAATTTTCCAGGAAAGAGCCAACCATCACTTGTTCCAACACTTTGACTCCGAGTTGCTGGGAAAAATCGGAGAGGATGAAGTTCTCGCCACTTCGGATGAGGCGGCTTGCCCCAGGTTACTAGAAGTCTTGCTCACGCTCATCACAAAGGCCCGAGGATTCAAGTTCTGGATTGTGATCGATGCCGTCGATGAGCTGGAACCAATCGCATACAACACGGCGTTTTCCTGCCTCGAAAGGCTGCTGCAAGCGGACTCTGTTGGACGGATGAAGATTTTAATTACAGCCCGCTCGAAGATCCAATCAGAATTCCAGCAGCAGATACAGCCGGACTACATATCCATCATGGGCGAGGACACTATGCGGGACGTGGACGACTTTGTCACTGCACAGGTTGGACAGCTTTGTGCGGCCATCTCTGCCCATTTTCCAGTGTCTCAACAGCTACGTAAACAGCTGGAAGATGAAGTCCTGGATATCTCGGGTGGTAACTTCCTGCACGCCCATCTAGCTTTGGCCAATTTCTCCAGGCGCGGACTGCCACAGGTCAGGGACGAGTTCTCCAGGCGAGTCTCCAAGATGCGAAACCTCACTGCCGATCTTGGTTCGCTTTATGTCGAGGTCTTCCGGCGCATACCAGCTCACTTCATACCTGTGGCAAAATCAACTTTCAACTGTGTCCTCGCTGCGCAACAACCCTTCAGCCTGAAAGACCTCCACTTCTTCGTCACTTTGAACGAAAGACATTCCCACTTTGAACAGGTCATGGACGAGATGAACACCAGATATGCGGAGCAGCTATCCGAGTTTTGTGGCAGCATTCTAACACTGGATCTTGGGAATCGGGTGACATTCATCCACCAATCAGTTAAAGATGTTCTCATTGCCGACGATCCCTCAATCGGTATCCCTGCCTATTTTTCGACGAGTTTGGCGAACGCCCATGCTGAGTTAGCGGAAAAGTGTTTGCTCTTGCTCAGCTGGGCTCAGTTTGGGAGGCAGTCCCACAGGCTACAACTCGAAAGAAGCCTTGCCCGGATTGAGTTCCCATTCAACCTGCCATGGCGAGAGAGGGTAAAAGCATTTGTCAGCAAGGGACACATCAGATGGTTCCTTGACTTCGGATGCCCGTTTTATGCCATAAAGCATTGGATGCTACACGTTGATTCTGCCGGTCCGCAAGCACGCCGCACCAGGGACTTGTTGGGGTCTTTCATTATAGCTCCCGGCGCCCAGTACTTCCGGTTGGTTGGCAGCGTGCTGTTCTCCGATTCCGAGGCGCGGTTGCTACTTCCCAGCCGTCATTGGCAGCTGCTTGAAACATTCGAAGAGCCACCGTTGCACTTTGCGATGCAGTTTGGTGATTTTCCGGATATAATTCTGCGTCTGATACAGGCTGGGGAGGACGTGAATGAGGTCAACAAACACGGATGGACCCCGCTACACTGGGCCATTGCATTGTCCCGAACACAGTCGTTCCGCACGCTGCTTGCGAGCAGCAAGACGGACCCAAATAGAGGTAATCCCAAAGCGGACAAGCCAATTCAGGCCGCTATTTTGGCGAAACGGCCAAGCTTCGCTCTGGAGCTGCTGCAAGACTCTCGGACAGATCTCAACACACAGGGAACGAGCGGGTACACCACTCTCCATGCAGCTTTCATAGAGAAGCAGGAAGAGGTTGTCAAGTGTCTTCTTCAGGAGCATCGGAATCTCGACCTCACATTGCAGGATGACAAAGGCGTCACACCCATGGAGACGGCATTTCGCACGCGTCAGCCAGGCCATGTGATTTTAGCCCTTTTACGCCGACTCGAAAACCTCTCCAGACCTGGTAGCATCCCATCGGAGTGGAGTAACGCAAACCTGCTACAACATGCGATCGATAACGGTATATGCGATCTCGAAGCATCCATCATAGAGAAAGATCCGGGTCAAATCTTCGACGTAGATCGAGATGGGTTCAACGCGCTCACAAAGTACGCATTCCGTGGGAGGCGACAGAAAGTAGAGATGCTCTTGCAAAAGACGGACGAAGTGAATGGTTTCCGAGACACGGGGAGATACAGCCTGCTCCACCTTTGTGCTCACCAAAACTGGGAGGATCTTGTGAAGCTACTCTACACACGATACAAGGCGAAGGATGTGGAAGGGGATCACGTAGGCCGCACCATGCTGCACTGGTCGGTCGAGAATCTCTGGAGCATGGACACAGTTGACATATCAGGGAAACCTCGAGCGTGGCTAGATCGTCAGGATCGTGACGGGCTGACTGCGTTACACCTAGCGATGCTGCATCGAAACCGCGCAGCAGTGCAGAGGCTTGTTGGAAAGGGCACCGATCCCTTGATCAGCGACAAACATGGCCGCAGTGCGGTTCATATTGCGGCGGAGCAAGGCTTCACAGCAGCGCTGAGAATCCTTCTTGACGATGGTGTCATCGACCGAGGGACGGACCGGGATGGCATGACCGTCATCCATTTTCTTGCCATGTGGGAAAAGGCTCCGCTTATCGAAGAATACATCGGAAGGGGCCACTACTCGGTAAATATTCTGGACAGGCGCTTCCGCAGCCCATTGCACTACGCGGCAATATTTGGCAATCTGTCTGCAACTCGAGCGCTCCTTCTCAGCGGCGCCGACCCGCGCCAGCGGGACTCTGCTCACAAACTTCCCATTCACCTTGCCTCGCAGAGTGGCCACCAAAGTGTGGTCGAATATCTCAGTGAGAGGCAGGGCAGCACTTTGGGCGAGCTGGATGGGTTCAGACAGACCTGCCTGCAGCTCGCGATTAGAAATGGGAACCGATCACTCATCCAGCATTTGGTCAGCTCAGAGGCGATGATACACAATCGGGACATTTTTGGCAAAACGGCGTTACATCGCGCTTGTGTATTGGGTGACGCTGCCCTCGTACATCAGCTGGTCATGCTTGGAGCCGATGCGAAGCATCGCGACCATCTTGGATATGAGCCACTCGATACCGCAATTATCTGGCGTGAATGGCGCGTCGTCAATGTCCTTGTCTCTTTGATGCCTTGGGAGTATTTGTTCCAAAAGCTGTCGAGCTTCGGTCTTAGCATTGAGGAGAAGAGCTCGGAACATATCGACGATGATGTTGGAGGCCGAGAGTGCTTGGTCGAGAAACTCGTGCAATACGGCCTTTGGCTAAGTGCCTTAACCAACCCTTATCTCACTACCTGCCAGGGCGAATTCCTAAGGGAAGGTGTGCACAATGCTATGATCCCAGGTATCGCACAATATCCGAAAATATACACTGCTAGCTCAGAAAGCCGATCGCAGCACGACGACACGAGGAACAGCTCTGTAAAGGTCGGTCGATTCGTCCAAGGGCTGTAGAACTGGCACATGCTAAACGACTTTGCAGGAAAAGGATCATCGCAAGATCCCCAAGCCGAGATCACCTCAAGCCAGCCGTGCTACCGAACATGATAGAACAGATGTTGTCCATTCGAATACCCCGAGGCATAAAACTCATGGATCCTATCCCGAGCCAGGCAAAAGCAGCCACCACCACCTTACGAGTTCCCGTGACAAGCCGAAATCTCGACGTCGAGGTACGAAAGCGACGACGCAGAAAGATTCGTGCGTTGTCACTTAGCGTCAGTCTCGTGGAGGGCTACTTTGACTTAAAGATTTGGTTCCGGCTTCAATTCCATGTATAAATCCAAACTGAAACGACCATGCTTCGTAGTCTAGTAGGATAATAGGCAAAGAAGCCGAAGATTCATTCCGCCGAGCTGGCACACGCTTTTCTCTCCGCTCCTCAAACTGTTCCAAGGTGTAGTTCGTGATAGCTCTTGGCATATGCGCTGCGTCACCTCTGACGGAAGTCGACGGCAGCCAGCCGCAACGGTCGCAATGAAGCGTGTGCAAACAAGCCCCCTTGCTGCTCCAACGCGAGTCTCACGCGCCCCACCATACCGTCTTTATTCCCAAAGAACCGCTGCATCCATCCATCCACCCATTAAGCACCCGAGAACCGCTTCCCTCCCCCATCCCCTCCGACACGCCGCGCTCCCGCTCGACCACTCACAACACCCCGACTCCCCGACGTTCCCCCAAGGTTTTTTGTGGTTCCCCGCCCGCCGATCGCGCGTGTGTGATGTGGGGCCCCTCCCTCCCTAGCCAACCGGATCCCCGAGCAGCAGCTAGCTCGCTTCCGACGGAAGGGCGCGCGCGATGCCAGAGACAGCAGGAAAAAACGGCTGTTCTCCGGGAAAACCCGTCACTGGGTGAAGGGATCATCCCGTCGCGTCGCACCGTGCCGCGCTGCGCCGAGCCGTGCCGTATCGTGTCGTGCCGTGCCGCGCCCATGTGTGTGGTCGGGTCGGTGTACTTTGGGATGAGCGGTGGGTGGGTTGAGGGAAGGGGGGTTTTTTTTTTCGGGGCCGAGACCGAGGAGGGGAGGGGTGGAGTCGTTGTGTCTGTGGTATGTGTCCTGTCCCGTCATGTTTTGTAGAGGACTACAAAGTCTGCCTTCGTGGATCGATCGTGATTTTTCGGGTAGGTCGGTCGGAAATGCCTAGGTATCGCCTTCGCTGAGTGGGCGATCGTTTCGATTAGGTGGACAGGGACGGGAGGGAAGGCTGTTGGCTGGCACCGCGTAGGATCTCGTACCGCCTCAGACTCTGCTGATCGTTGGCCGGCGAGTGGGTGTGGCATGCGCATCTGTATGTAGGTCAGAACGTGTCGCCTAAATATGTTGTTTTGATGCTGCTCTGACGCGATCCCGCGACATTGCTGATGATTGCGCTGGTAGTCGTTCAAGAGGCTGTTCTTGCAATGGCCTGTGACGCCGAATCAGCTGCTCTTTTGGAGTATATAGACCCCCTCTCTTAGCAATGTGTTGATCAACCGAGGGTTGTCAGACCTCTCTTCCGCTTGGTGGGTGTTTCCACCTGTGCCTGTTGCGAATTATCGCGGCCTTGCGTCGATCCTATCCGCAAGGTTCAATCAATGCCGACAGTCCAGTTTGCGGATTATCTACCCACCTGTCCGACATGTGTCATTCAGTGCGCAAGCGAGATCAGCGCAAGAATCGGCATTGGCGCACAGGCGGTTGCGCAGCTGCGGGTGGCGAGTATTGAGTCATGGATCGGAGGCGAACGCATCGTGGACTTTGTAGTTCAAGCTCCGCGCTGTTGGCTACATGCCGAGAATGGAGCTTGCAGCTAGTCAGCTAGAAACGTGGGTTCGTAAGGAGCAGATCATAGTTGGTGCAGAGAGTGTGGTGTCGAGAGGGTGGCGGCGAAGCTTCGCAGAAGTATGGCAAAACAATTCACAAAGAAGCACAACACAGGTCAAGACGCTCACGATCCTCGTGTCCAATTACCCGAACCCCGCGGTCTAGCTACCCAAGCTACTTGATCCTCCCCCGCCACCCCCCTCATCCCAGCGCACCCCACAACCAAGCCGGCAGAACCGCCCTCTCCCTCCTCCTCCTCTCCTCCTCCTCCTCCCTTCCCCTCCGCCCCCGCCTCTCCACCTCCGCCCTATCCTCCTCCCACTCCCTCTCCCACCGCTCCCGCCTCCACCCCGCCACCCCCTCCCCCTCCACCCCCTCCCTCAACCCCAGCACGCCCCTCGCCCTAAACGCCACCTCCACCTCCTCCCCCATCCACCTCAAGCTCACCATCCTCCCCGCAAACGCCGCATTCAGCGCCTCCACGACCTCCACGTCGTGCATCCGCGTCTCCTCGCCGTCGCCCTCCTCGCCCATCAGCCCCGCGACGAACTCCCGCTCCTCCCGCGCCCACGGCCCGCGGTGCTCCCCCAGCGGATCCGCGTATCCCAGCCGCGCGAGCCAGTACCGCCACGCGCGGTTCAGCGCCTCCACCGTGCGCGCGTCGGCCCAGTCGCCGTCGCCGTTGTCGTTGTCGTTGTCGCCGCCGTTGCTGTCGCCGCCGTTGCCGCCGCCGCCGCCGGTCATCGGCCAGGTGTAGGGAAAGGGGAGGGCACGCGCGCCGGCCCGGTGCCAGAAGAGGGTGTTGTGGAGGCGGGCGTGCTGGTCGAAGGCCTGGCTAGGGCCTGTGCCCGCGCTGCCGCCGGCGTTGGTGGTGGTGGTGTTGGCGGGGCGGAGGTAGCGGCCGCCCGGGGTGAAGAGGGTGGTGTAGAAGGGCGTGGGGCCGCCGTTGCCGTTGCCGGGGGTGGTGGTGTTTGGGGCGGGGCGGAGGGTGGTGCGCTCCCAGGTGGCCTGGGCGCGGGCGTCGTCGAGCATGACGCGGAGGCATTGGATGGCCTGGGTGGGGGGCCTGGTGTTGTTGCTGCTGGTGTTGGCGGGGCTGGAGGGGGGGCTGGTGGCGCCGTGCGGCGTGTTGTTGATGATGGCGTCGACGAGGAGGTTGATGGCGGCGGCGGTGGCGCGGGGGACGTCGGAGCTGGATTGGATCAGGCTGGCCATGCTGGTCTTGATGGCTTGCGGCCCGTTGGTGTAGTATTCGATGCTGGCGGCGTGCAGGTCGCGGGCAAACTGCTGACTTTCACCGTCGAGGTGGTTGATGGCCAGCGTGAAGGCTCTGTTCAGCATCATCGTGACTCTGGTGTCCATCTCGTTCTGTGCGGCGTTCATGTTTGCGGGTGAGTTCATGGTCTGTGTCGTCTTGTTCAAGAGCACGGCTGGGTGCGGTGGTTGGTTAAATATATTTCCAGAATATCTGGGCCGAACAGCAGTCACAGGGCCAAGTGTCGGATTCGCTTGCAGCACAATCACAAGCAGGTTATCTGTCAGTTTCACTGGGGCATTGAGCCACCTTAGAGTTAGGTGAAGGCCGAGCATTTCACCCAGTAATGTTCATGCTAAACGCTCACCGCAGCTCTCTTCGCGCAGAGCAAAGTACAGCTATCTAAGTTTTGCTGCCATGATACACTGAAAACTGATGACGCTTGACCGTAAAACTGTGCCCGCGATATCACGAAAGTCGGGTCAGATATTCCAGAGGTTTCGACCGGTAGAACTCCTTTTGCCCAGCTTGGACTCTATGATGAAACACTTCAAACAAGCTGAAACACTACAAAGCTGCACAATGCCGAAGAGCGTCAACCTGTGCAGCAATATTGTGCCTGCTATGCGGCAACTGTGGTGTGGGTCGTGCAATGCGAATCCGACGGGCACCAACCGTTGAGCATCACCCGGGCGAGCCCCACGCTGCCCCTCACATCAATCACCAAATCACGTCAAAGTTAGTGAGGCGCGCTGGTGCCTAGAGTGCTCGGCTATTAGCGTCCCCCAGGTAACCTGTGGGCCTTGGCAGCTGACCAGTTTCCAACCACTGCCTCTGGGGTTACATATAAACCTCCCGTCCATGCCTCATCCTCTCCTCTTCTTCTTCTTTTCCTCATGCTCCCTCGGGCTCTTGGCTTAGGTCAAGAGCAATCTTTGCCCTCGGGCTTAGATTAACAACTCCGGCACCATGAGCCATCGTTGCTCATGGTGCCCAGGTAAGTCTCTTTCATTTTGGTACCTCACAACGGGAATAACGGGGTGTTAGGTGCCCAACACATTTCAGCTCTTTTGCTTGCGATTCATCAATGTGTGTGGGGGAGCACAAGAAAAAGCATCTTGTCGCTAGTGGCGCAGATATTTCTGCGACCAATTTTTTTTTTCGTTGATTGCCTTGGCTTGAGCAGGGCTTCAAGGAAGAACAAACAGTGAGCTGGCAGCGGCATGGATTCCTTCTGAGCGAGGTCGCGATGATTCGTGTCTTGGCAAGCGGTCTTCTCACTGGTGTTGTGTCCGCTTGTCGGCGTCAGCTGCGCCAAGCGGCTGCTGGTCGCTATTCCACTAGAAAGTATGCGCTGCTTGATGACATGATCGTACCGGTATCGCGTCACTCTACTGTGCGCTGCGCGAGCTGCTCTTGTTCATGAGGAAGACAGACCGTGGGTGTTGGTGGCGGGTGCCGCCTGAGCATGCGCAGCGCCAAAGTTCAGATCTTGCGACCGATTCCAAGCTGCCAGGCTTCGCATCTGCCATTGGCTCTCAGCGTCTTGACCTCTCTGTACTGTGAGCGCGGGGGGAGTCGTCAACTATTTATCTTGTGCCAAGTGGAGGTCCGTCTCGAATACGGGGAGTGACAGTGGCGGATGCCGCCATCCAATGCCATGTGCAGCGGCCGACAGCGAAACTCGACACCGCATGGAAAGTTGAGCCTCTGGACGGGCGTCTGCGTCGCGCGGAAACTGCGAGTGACGGGACCACCGTTGCGGAAAGACCTTGCGCACTTGCCCAGTGACGACATCCACCGACCTTCCGCCCAGCACCTCCACTCCACCAACTTCTACCAACAGCAAGCTCACTATACCCGCATCTCTTTCCCAAATAAAAGATAAACTGCAAATCATGGATCCGCCTCGCCTCAACAACCGAGCCTGCTTCCACTTCCTCCGAGCCCTCTACAACGCCGTGTCATCCAGCATCGTCATAACCGACACCGCGTTACTCACCACCACCTCCGCCAAGATCCAGGAGCTCATGATGGACGTAGTCACCCAATCCAATCTACAGATAGTAGTACCAGAACGGATGCCGGTCGTCCAGGCCGGCGGCGAGTTCGACGCCGAGTCCATCCGCATGCACGTCAAGGGCGTCATCCGCGAGAGAGTCGAGCTCCTGCTGCACGATGCGGCCACTCCCGAGGACAGTGTAAGCGCACCCGCTTCCGTCTCTTCGCACAAACAGAAGGCCTCGTGGTGGACCACGAACGCAGAGCACTTGACTAACGCTACCCTCACGCCCGCAGCGCGTCCTCTACTTCATCTGGAACAGATATCTCCGCGCCTTCATCACTGCCCAGCCCGCTGCCGCCGCTGCCGCCGCTGCCGCCGAGACCGTCGCCCAAGCCATCCAGCCCCAGCAGCCCCAGCAGCCCGAGCAGCCCCAGCAGCCCCAGCAGCCCCAGCCGACTCCGAACCTCGACGCCGACGCCGACCACAGGCACGCAGAAGTCCTGCGCCCCCAGCTCCATCGCGTCTGGGGTGAGGAGGAGGTTTCCTACCTGACAAGTCTGTTCGTGAATGACCCGCGTCTCACGTGCGCGGAGGCAACACCCATGCTCAACGAGCACTATGCGGGAAGGATGGTGGATGGGCTAACGTTCACCGAGAGGTCGGTTAATTCGGTAAGTGTTCAAGTTAATAGGAGGGCGATCAGGGATACGGCGATGAGGATTAGGATTAGTGATTGGGCGGGCCAGGTGGACGGGGACGGGGACGGAGTTCGCGGCGAGTAGCCGTGTGTCGCTTGGTTGGTTGGTTGCATTACAAGAAGCAAGATCACTTTGTTGTAAGCGGACAGGGTGGCAGGGGATATGCTATTCTTCGCTATTTTTCATTGCTGGTGCGAGCGGAACAGGTCGTCGGGCTATTGGCATCGTTAAGCACGGTCATTCGAAGATGAAGGGTCTGGATTGTGCCCTGCCTGACACAGCTTCTTTTGTTCGAAACAACTGGAAGTGGAGCGGGCTTACAGTACATACATACAATTGCAGACTCTCTTTTCTACAAGTTTCTCGTGCCAGTTATCCGGTCACAATCTCCGTGCATAGGCATAAGCAGGCCGAGATCGGTTCCTTGAACTCCTAGTGCAATGTGTGCTTTGTCCAACATCTTTCTCACGTCTTTGCCTTCAGTAGAGGAAAATCGGGACAGGTCCATTTGCTGTCTCCGTTTGAGACTGCAAAGCGGTTGGACAGCTGATGGCATTGTTCAGAAACAACCCCTAAGGATACTCCGACGAGTGATGACTGTCATACCGCTTTGTTCTTGACAGTTTCTGCTCTCAGCCATCACGGTTGTTCTAACATCTCTTGAATGGTGAGATTGTACTCGAGATGCCGCGGGGGGCCTTCTACGACCTTCGAGCATGCGCGGGAGAAAACCAGTTCAGGTGTATTTCCAGCTAGGTTTGCAACCGATTGCTCTTTCCACTCCCGCCTGCCGCAATCAGCGCCAGTGAAGTTTCAAATCCAGGTCGCAGAGTGTGTTATGCCTTCCAGAAGATTCTAACACTATCACGCGGGCGTGATTTCCTCAAACACGGACCACTGACCTACAGCCTCGCGTTGCCAGGTAAACAGCGACAGCTGACGGCCCGGCCCGTCTCTCCCCCGGTTTCCCTTCTTAAATACCCTCCTCCTCGCCTCCTCCCAAGCCTTTTCTTCTTCAGCTCTCCCTTTGCCTTTTGGCTTAGATCATGTGCAGTGGTCCTCCTTTTTGGCTTAATCGCCGGGACGTACCTACGGGTACACTTCTATTGATTAAATTGGTTTTTGGAACTCGAAGCCGGGAGCTCTGGGGGCTCCCTATCCCCTCGGCTTCACAGTGTCGCTCGTATTGCACTGCCTCGGGCTGATGCGACCCATCCTGCGGGTTGGGACTTTTTTCGTTGAGCTTCCTTCGCCTTGAGCGGGGACTTGAGGAAGGGAGTTGGATCATGCGACAGCGAAGCGAGCTTCACTTGGGCGCAGATGCAGGATGCGGCGCTGCGCTGTTCTACGCGACTACAGCCGGGCTTTTGCGTCTACCGGTTTTTTGCCACTTCAATCTTGCACGAGCAACTTTCCTCCTACTCCGCGAGTAGATGCCCCTGGGTTCAGCCGACTGCTTACTTCTGCACCAGCCAACGTCATCGCCTTCGCTGCGCATAATGATCATGCCGGCGCCTCCATCGGCGCATACCATGTGGTACGCACAAGCGCGTTCGAGCAGGAAGAGGCATTTGTCGCCCTCTCCAGCGCGTGCAAGTCTAAGCAAAGCTCCTTCCCCTGCGCCGTCTCCTCTGCGCTATCCCGTCTCCTCAATAGCCGACAAGCTCTTAGTACCCTTGAGACCCACCTTTCGGAGTGGAGTACAGCAGCAACATGACCATCCACCGCGAGAACACCCATCAGCTCCGCTCATACCGAAACAAGACCTGGGACGAGCAGCGGACAGCCTACGGCGGGTACGATGCTCTATGAGGCTCGATATCTACTATACGTTGCCACTGCCTCGTCCGCGTCTCTGCACATACTCTGACTGTTCAGCAATGCAGCTTTGCCCGTGGGTCACACAGAATGCCGTTTCCTTCGATACTGAGCTCGCAAGCAACCTCATACCGGCAACTTCTGTCGTCAATGCAGGCGCCCGAGTCACCCGTGTGCACGCCGGGAAATCCAGGCACACGTCCGCAAGTACCTTACAGCCAGACCGTAAGTGACGCGGTTGGTCCAAACACGACGTTTTCCACACGACGCGTTACACCTCCACCCCTTTCTCACGCTCCAATCTACTGAACGAAGACAGTGAGCCAGCCCCAAAGTGACTCGACACGCGTCTTCCGCCACCTGGCACAGCTCCGCCGCTTCCAACTTCGCCGCCGCACATGTTCCGTCACCCGCCTCCTCCTTGCATACCACCCATCCCCAACGTATGCCCCCGTTCCGCGACGAGGCACCGCCAACAGCACCGAGTATCGGCACGTCTCCGATGCTACACACGAAAACGAGCCGGGTCGCGCCGCGCGCGAAATGCGGAGAACGCAGCGGTGAGTGTAAGGGCGCAGGGGTTTGCAGTGCCGCCGCTGTGCTGAGAGGTTGAATTCGGCGGCGCAAGCCGGCGTGGATGGCGGTGGTAAGGCGGCTCGGGGGGGCTGAGTGCCATACTTAGCCATGGCATGCACCGTTTATTGGCTGTCGGGTAGGATCTGAAGTACGAGTGAACGCCTGAGAGACCACGAGCGGCGGGGAAGAAGTGGCGCGTTTTCTGGATGTTAGCATTCTACATGAAGGTGCTATTTGATCAAGCGTCCTCTGAAAGAGGTGATCAGGAAGAAGTGGTTAGAATGGTATAAGCATGGGGTTCAGGGTTGTCTTTTGTGTCGGCCGAAGCATTGTCCATTGGACTGTTTCTCATCCTTATCTTCTCGAGTGAAGTCCCGCAATGAAGACATGGAAAGTTGATTGCAACGATTTGATATAAGAAAGAATAGTCCCGAGAAATGATCTATAGATGACAATTCCAACGCCTTTTCCGCCTTGTATGTATCCCCCATTGTTGTCACAGTATTCCCATCATCTCGACAAACACTCGGAAAAGTGATAAGTTCTGTTCGATATCAGAGTTACTGGCCATATGATGCTCGAGACACGACTTTAGGGTCTCAATGCATGCTCTTTCCTGCCGACGACTTTAATCCTGAACTCGCTATCACTGTTTCGAGTACGAAAATTGACTTTATGGTTTCCAGACATTTTCAAGCGCTCAGCCTCAAAGCCTCGAATGCCATCGTAGAAAAGAAATGTCTCGTTGTCGGTGCGGAAGTAGAAGTTCGACCATTTCTTTTTCATACTCGGAGACTGTGCTGACACTCTAACCCGACATTGTTAGATTTAGATTGAGTACTTCTCCCGATTCGAAGGGCTGGCCGAAGTTCACCAAAGGGACACATCGTATATGCTCCCTGGCAAGGTATCAGCAGTATCAAGCCATGGCTGCTGGGTCTGATTCTGTCCGTAAGCCGCAATGTCGTTGGTAGAAGGTTGCATTGGTGTGTATGGCGTTTCGTTTGGCCGAATAGAGCTCCGACCAGCCGAAGAATCGGGATCAATCCAGACAGCTTCCCAATCCCCGGTCGAAAAAGGCTGCTGAGATCCAGCACCAGCGTCCGTCCAGGTATGATTGCTGATCTTCATGTCGAATTGATTGTTGGTGGCATCGTGCGGTGCACTCGGGGGTAAATTGATATGTTCCACGATCGGCAGCAGAGAGGATCCAGCGGTCCAATCCACTGAAGAATCCCAGCATTGCATCCCAGTATTGCCGATATCGCTGCTGCTATTCGCATTCGGAATATTGGCAGAAGAAATGTTTTTTGAATCGAGCGGCTGAGTCATAGCCGTCTCGTCGAAAGATGGTTCGGGCTGCTGACTCTGCTGGAATTGTTGCACCATGTTATCGTGGCATTGGTAGAATATCCGTGCCATCTCTTCTTTCATGGGTTCCGAGAGACCGGAGAGAAGAGGATTCTGAGTGCTGACGGCGTGAAGTTCGTTCAGTATCAGCTGCCGATGATTTTCACGAGCGTAAGCGCGGAACTCTGCGAGAGGCACTTCATCGTGGTCTTTGAACAGGGGTTTTTAGTAAGAGACCCAGGATGTGGAACATTGTATCAGGGGCAGTACGTACAAGGTGATGGTATGACCTCTTCATCGCGAAAGATGGTCCGGTACACTTCTGTCCACTTGTCTTCTTCAGGCATACCCCTAGGGGACCGTCTCTTCAACACTTTCTCAACATCCCCTCCGAAGGTGTATGCAACGTTTTGCTGAACTTGAACACACTGTTCCGCGGACCTGATGTGTTCTTCGTATAAGGCTGGAGTGTCGAAGGCGGTGTGGCATCTCGAACATTCGTATCGCTCTTCCATATGGGATCTAAGGAGATGCTCCCTATCGACAGTCAGCAATTAAAGAGAATGTTCAAAGCCCATATCATGCTCACTTCACGCGAGCGAAAGTTGGGAAGGCATGAAGACAGGATGCAGCTCGCGTTGCGCATGACGGGTATTTCTGTCTGTATGGACAAGCGAATGTTTTGCGTTTGTGTGAGGTCGCGCGCTGTGCTCGTAGGGGCTGACAGTAGTGAGTATCATGCTGCGCTGCTCAGAGTGTTGAGTATTACCGAATGTAGGGAGCGATGGACGACTTGGTTTGCCTTTTGTTCAAGGCGGGTAGCGTTACCCCTGTAAAAGTGGTAAGCCTCCATGATGCACTAGACTATAACTGCCAGATGGTGAGCAGGGCCTCAAACCTTTTATGATTTTTGGAATTCGGGCGGGTGTGAAATGTGAGAAATGCCTTTTTGGGCGAGGTTAAAGTAGTTTTATACTTGATCCCTTGACCCTAAGGCAACAAGGCCATTTTACAGACTATGTTCTAATACGTCATCTTGCACGGACAACATACCACATGATGCAAGGCGTGGTTGGAAACGCGCATTTGCGATGGAAGATCAGAGGAAAGATTGACAAGTAGCCCCACGGCTTTGCAGCGTTGCGCAATCGAGCTCTGTCCATGCACTGCATTGTTAGAATACGAAGACATATGTCGCATTTGCGACCTTGCCACTTACGCGTCCAAAAACAAGTGGTCCGTCGTCACCGGCCACGCTGACTGTGCGACCACACTGCAGCTCTGCCGTCTGACCGGTTGCCAACGCACGCAGAATAAACAGGCAGACATGAGGCTGAAAGCCTACGTGTGCATGCGATGAATCTCTGTCGCCCGGTCTGGCCGTTGTCTTGTGGCAAGATGTGCGTGGAAACAGAGGTGCTTACAGGAGGCGGAGGCTTATCCGCCAGCTCCAGCTCTCCCGCTTCCCCGCTCCCCACCTTTGCCGCCCGCCCTGCGCGGCTCAAAAAAGCAAAAACAAAAAATCCTCGACGCGACTCGGCGCGTCTCCCCCGCGTCTTCCCGCGCCTTCTCGCGTCGCGCTCCCCATGAGCCGCTGACGTCACAAACTCCAATCCCACCGTGTGGTGCCCACCCTCGCCTTGAGGACACCACACCACGCATCAGTGCCTGCCTCCACGGCTCATTCTCCCACTACCGTCCTTTCTAGATCGAGACACTACATTAGCTGTTTCGTAACGACTGTGGTAACTGCTTCCTGTATGCCACCACTCAGGGGAAAGACCCTGAACCTCGTCGACCGAGCTTTTGTACCGATGAAGAAGTCTAGCTGGAGACTTCGCCCGGAGCTTGACCCGATACTGATCAGCAAGGCTTTGCTGTGCGCAAAGCAACCATTGCACATGGACATGTCTGGGCCAATGCTAATAGATAGGTAAGTTGCTGGAAAGTGCTGGATGCGATGGGTGAGTGGGGTTGAAGTGAAGTCGGCGGTATCCATGTCCATAATTTGACACATATGATCATCTGGGCGGCGCGAACGAACCAACGTTCCCATAACGGGGAGGGAAGGGATAAGACTCAATAGCGAAAAGCCCGCAATCGATTCATCAGTCAACGATTCCCCCAGTTCCCAACGCAGCACAGTGCAGTGAAGCCAAAGAAAAAAAAGGAGCATTGAAGAGAACAAAAAAAGCCATTCACATCTCGAATTTTGGTATCTCCGATAATTAAACTGCTGCCCCCCACCACCATTTCAGCGACTTCTTCTCCTCCGCCCGTACTTTCTCCAGCCACGTCAAGCCAGCTTTCAGTGAAAAAAATAAAAACAAAAAAGAACAAAACCCCGATATTCACCGTTTCGTAGCCGACTGACTGACTGGCTGACTGACTGACTCGGCGAAAAAAAAAAACCAACATCCGCTCTCTTTCGTCTACATCCTCCTCTCCTTTCGTATTTCATATCCGCCATGCAGAGCAGCAGCAGCAAAAGAAAAAAGCATCTCATCTCTCCCATCGGAAGTAATAAGAGGGGGAAAAAAAGGAGTCCCAGCAAACTCCTGCTGCCTCCCAGAATGTTACCATAACACCCGGTATGTAAGAAAAAAAGCAAAAGGACCCTTCGGAAGAAACATTGTGTGCAATGTTGCAACGCTCATGACAAGAAAAAAGTGAAGAAAAAAACGAAATGCCGCCATGAAACGAGGAGGAAAACAGGAACTTCATCAACAATCCACTCCGAGCCTTTTTAGGTGTCGTGGTATTGTATGTATGTAATGTGAGGTGGTCGAGGCTTCTTGCCAGAGAAAATGCTCTAGGAACAAGCCTTGTAGCTCTCCATTACATCGATCGTCGCGATTGTGAGCCGCGTGTGGCGTGCAATAGTGTACAGTCCTTTCTTTTTCGTGGCGCGAGCGCTGATGTCTTTTTTTTTTCGGTTGTTTTGTTTCATGTTTTTTTCTTTACTTTGGGCATTGCGGCATCAGCATCCCCTCTTCCCCCCTCTACTTGGCCTCGGCGGCCGTGGTGCTCACACTCCTCTTTCCCCAGCCCCAGAAGCCGCCGCCGCCGCCGCCGTTGGTGCTCGCCGTGCTGTGAGAGCTACCAGGCGGCTTGGACGATGAGGTGAAGAAGCCACCATCGCTGGTCGCCGACTTTTGCGGCGTGAGGCCGCTCGTGGAGCCGCTCGAAGAGCTCGGCGTGGCCACGCCCAGCATCTTGCGCATGCTCTCGAAACGCGCGCGAAGCTCCTCGAGCTCCTGGCGCGCAACGGCCTCGGCCGTCTTCGCGTTGACCAGCTCAAGAAGGAGAGCATCGTCGCTCGACGGGTCCGGCTGCGGCGTCGACGTCAAAGCGGCATGTGCGGAGAGGGACGAGCTGCGTTTGGCGAACATGGGCGACGCCGACGTCGTGTGCGGAGTCGAGCTACGCTGCCCCGGCGTGGGCGCCATGGCCGATGTGTTGGGCGTCGGCGCGATGCGGCCGAAGCTGTTGCGGGTCTTGGTGGGAGTGCGCATGGTGTTGCTGCGTCCGAGCTTGAACTCACGGAGCCCCTTGTTCGAGTTGGACGAGGATATCGAGTCGGCCGTGTCGGAGCGGGTGAGGCTGGGCACGTCGGATTCGGAGCCCGACCACGTCGATGCCTTGCGTGCCTTTTGGTTTTCGAGCTTCAGGTCCTGGATGTGGCGCTCGAGACGCTGCTTCTCAATCATGGACGCCTGCAGCCGTTGGCGGGTTTCGTCCAGCTGGTTGCGTAGCGATGACGTCTCGGTTTCGGCGTCCAGAAGCTGCCGGGACAGCGACTGCGAGCGCGTCGTCTCGAGGTGGAGCTGCTCCTTGGAGCGGGCAAGGGATTCGCGGAGGTACTGCTTGGTCTCGAAGACGGACGAGTTGCGGCTGTGCTGCGCCTTGGCGGGGAAGCGGGTTTCGATCTTCTCGACAAGGCCCTGGAAGTCTTCGTTGGACGTCAACGAAGGCGGGGTCGACATGCGCTTGTTCTTGAGGTCGTCGATGCTGTTGAGGGGCGAGGTGCGGCGGCGCTGCGCTTTGGTCGTGGTGGTGATGCCCTTGTCCTGCTTCACGCGCTCGACGAGGCCGCGGACGACGCGGTGGTCTTCGCGGCGGTCCTCCCGTTCCTTCTGCAGCTGGGCTGCCAGGTTGGCGTGCTCGCGCTGCATCTCGCTGAGGGCGGTCAGGAGGTCCTCAATCTGGCTGTGCAGGTCCCGGTCGTGGTGCGACATCATCGTGTGCCTAACGTTGCCTGTCTTCATGGACTTGACCGACATGGCGTCGGCTGTCGATTCGCGATTAGTGAGCTCGGTCATGGCGGTGGCCGTGCTGTTGTGGCTTCTACCTGTGCTGTCCGATGCCGCCTCGACCGAGTTGAGAGTCGAGGCGATGCTCTGCTTGGAAGCCGTGCGCTTCATGAAGCTGACGGGCCGCGAAGGCTTGTCCGCAGGCGGGCTGAGCGTCGCCGTCGTGTTTCTCTTGTCCGGGCCCCAGATGCGGCCCAGGAACCTCTGCGCCGCGCTCTGCACTTCGGGGAAGAAGCCCCTGGAGACGGTCTCGTCGCTGGATTCCGCCCTGAAGCTGGACTCGAGAGCTTGGAGATGCTCGCGGGTGACGACGCTGGTGAAGCTGCAGAAGTCATTGACAAGGTCGTCGGCCGACTGCTGGTTGCAGCCATAGGGATCCCAGAGCGAGCGCGACAAAAGCAGCTGGATGACATCCTCAAACTCGGTGAAGGCCAGGAGGCGCGACTCGTTCTTGCGCATGATGGCCAGCGCAACACGCATGATGGTCTCAGAGGCGCCCTCGGCGAAGATGACGTCGTAGATGCGGAACAGCATCGGAAGCGGGCAGGTGACGGCGAAGAAAGACAAGAACCATTGCGAGAGGTAGGCAGCTTCGATGTTCATCGTCTCGAGATGGGCGTAGAGCTCGGGGATGTGCTGCATCATCAGGCGGCGGAACTGGTAGATGCGGAGGTGCAGGCCGGAGAGGTCGGGCAGGAAGCAGGAGCGGAGGTCGTAGTCTTCCATGAGGCTGTGCGCAGTCAGTACACTGCCCCTACACGCCGCAAACAATGGTGTACTTACCGGACCAGCACGCAGAAGGCCTCCTTGTCGCCCATCTGCATGAGAAGGGGCCCGACGAGGAAGCCAAGACCCTGGCAGTACCCGATCTTGTCGTCATACAAGCTGAAGCACTTGAGCACGCGACCGAGCATCTTCTGGCCCTCGCCCTCGGGGTCCCTGAACATCTCGACGCCGGGAAAGCTCCGGCCGATGTCCTTGCCGATCATGTTCTCGTACGGGCTCGATTCGTTGCACAGGCGCTCGTACTGCTCCTCGATGCCACGGTCGCGGGCGCCAGCCATGCTGACCCACGTCACGCCACGCAGAGGTGCGGGGATGCCGGCGCGGATCTTGTTGGAGGTCAGGGTGGGCAGGCGCTGGGCGGTGCCGGTGTAGTCGCGCACGAGGGCGGCCCAGAACTCGAGCTCCGTCATGGGCGGCGGCGAGGGGAGGAGGGAAAAGCGAACGCTCTCGGAGTTGTTCTGGTCCTCGACCATCTTCTTCAGCTGGTTCATCGACGGCGGCCGCGACTGGCTCCGCGAGCGGGCTTTGGACGCGGCGGACTTGGGGTCGGTGGCGATGGCCTGGTTCTCCTGCTCGAGCCGGGCGAGGAGGAGGGCGGTGCTCTGGGCGGGGGGGTCAGCATCAGTGTCTCGGTGCAGGTCAAAGAGAAGCCAACCTCGTCGGAGCGTGAATCCTGCTCGATCTGCTCTTCCTTCTTGTCCAGCTGCTCCCAATCGACCTTCTCGTCCGAGTCGGCGGAGCCGGAGCTGCCGCTGCGCGAGCGACGGCCGATGGTGGATGGTCTGCTCCTGGTCTTCTCTGCGCCGTCGTCCGGGCTCTCACATGCGGTTTTCTGTTCTTCGCCGGCGTGCTCTGCGACGTCGCTCAAGCTCGGGGCAGAGGCCCCTATCCTGCTGTCGCGCGTCTTGTTGACGGTGATCTCGGGCTTGGGCACGGCGACGGCGTCGAGGCTCTGGACGGGGTTGCCGTCGGTGGGCGACAGGGGCACGGTGACCATGGAGTCGGTGGGCAGGGGCTTGCCGCCGTCATGTTTGCGTGAGTTCTGGAAGTCGTCGACGGGAGAGTCGGCGGTCGGCGAGGTAGCTTCGTCGAGCGCCATGGTGAGGAACCGTACCTAGGCGACCACGGCGTGCAGTCGGTGGAGGTGCGGAGGAGAGCGAGGCGCTGGCGGGCGGCGTGCAAGATGATGTCGGCACGGGGATCGTGATCAAGATTAGGCGCTCTGGGCGGCGGCGGGCGGGCGGGAGGCGGCCTCGGTTTGGCGCGCGACAGGCATAAGACGACGCGGCGAGAGCAGTGCGTCGGACGCTGTTTCAGACTGAGTGGTGGGGCGCGAGGGCTGGCCAGACGCGGGTGAGGGAGGTCGCAGCGTCGCGCGGGAGGGTCAATGGCGGGCCAGGTCCGGCGAGCGGGCTGTCAGTGATGCTGGGACCGGGCGGCGGGGAGGGACACCAGCAAAACGTGGTGGAGGGCGGCAGGGAGCTCGCGGTAGCTTATCACGGGCGTGGTTCAGGAGTCGCTCTGGCGGTAGAGGCAGCAGGGATCGCCGCCAGGCATGCGCGCGGCCCCCCCACGGCGCTGATTGGCCCGGCGCGCGATGACTTTTCGCTCGCGGCCGGCTAGCAGCTCTGTTGGCTCTGTTGTGCTTTTGCCTTGGACTGCCTAGCCGCAACCATGGCGCGGGCGACAGGAGCGGTGAACAAGACACGTCCTTGCCCGCCGTCATTCACGTGTGGCCGCCGCTCTCACGCGAGCCCGGCCCCTGGCGCCTCTATTTCGACCTCCTGGCCGTCTCATTTCCGGCGCTATGCAGGGCCGCCGCCTGCTGGCCAGTCCGCTTTATCGATTGCCCGCCCTTTCGTCATCACCCTGCAGCCCAACGCCGCATGCACCTCCGGCTGCCTGCGCGAACTGCTCAGCGCCGCCGCCACTGGCCAGACGCGCCCCGTCTTCATGCGCCCCAACCTGCGGTGAGCGCTGCCGCGCAAATTCTGCAGCGAATGTTCGATCAGGCCGTTAGAACGCAGATCGTAGCGTGCTTCCCGCCTGCCGATCCCTGCTGTCTCGGCCTGTCTCCACCCGAGCGTCCATCATCCCACTGTGCCAGCCCGCCAACGCCAGATCTCCCAGCCCGCACCCGAGCTGCCTTCTAGAAGCACGCCAGCTTATTAGCGCCGCTGCTACGTAACCGGACAACGCGCTGGACCTCGAGAGCTTCCTCAACGTTGAACGCCGATGCCACTCCGATGTGGGGTGCGGGCAAGCAGGTGGGGAGCGAACTTGACGTGGCACTGGCGCACGCACCTGCCTACAGCACAGCGTCGACCACTGCAGGAACAGCCAAGCCTTCTAGACGTCTCAGTGGAGTCCAAGTCCAAGCCGTGAAGGCTGGTGAGCCGGTCTCTGGCATTCTTGTCTGCTATCCGTCATTGATTTTCACGGCACCTTGCATCAAGTGATCCATACATTGGCAGATCGCCGTCTCCGTGTCTCTGTCTTCAGATCCCACAGATGGCCAGCAACTGAGCCGGCACCATCTCTGCCAACAAGCCATCCACGGTGTCGACACCATCGACGGGCCTACGTAGTAGAGTCTTGCTTCACATGCATGTTGCATGAACAAACAAACCGACTGCCATCCTGAGATACGCTAATGAAATGAACAGGCCGGCCAAGTGCCCTTGACGAGCTAACACTCCGACGAGCTTATTCTCCCCCATAGCCCTTAGACGCAGGGACGCTGTACCCCACAAACCCACGCCGTTAGCCCGTCAGCACTATGGCTCGGGAATGTCCATCGAAGGAGCCGCGTGGTCCAAGCCTCTCTGTCTGTTGCCGTCATCGATGTCGTTGGTCGGGGTCTCGTCCACCCGCGTGCCAGAGCCCCCTATCACCCGGTCCCGCCCCCGTGCTTTGTTCCCAAATTCGCTTGCGCTAAACCGCAAGCATATGAACCGTCATCGCCATCGTCCTCGTGAAGTGTGCTGATTCAGCATTGCAGATACCCGCAAAGGCAGGACCTGCAGCAGCATAAGCAGTAGCAACATCGTCTGTTTGCTTTCCTTGAACCTTCCGAAGCCTTCTCACGTGAGCAGTCGAAGTAATAGATGTGAGCATTGAGCCTACGAATATGCACCCCGCCATGCACTTCAACTACCCACGTCCGGACGAGAGCTCACATCCGAAACCGAAAGAGAGCAAACCAACCACCAAGAAAGCGCTAAGCTCCCCATCGATTCCATGTCATCACAGCTTATTCAAGCCCCACCGAGTCCAAACCCAAGAAACCCATCGTATATCTCACCAGTTTGGTGCCAGCAGTCCACTCCAGCCCAGCGCCTACGCATCCGGGTCCTCATTCTCCGCCATCTTGACGCCCGGCGCAAACGCGTGGACCGCGCCCGCAACCGCCGCCTTGCCCCTACGCGTCCTGCCACGCATCGCATTCGGCCTAACGCAGCCTCTGCGAACCCTCTTCCGCGCCGGGCCGCCATCATAGGTCTCGTAGAACTCGTCGTCATCGTCTCCGCCATCCGAGAACCCCCACGCACACGTGCGGCAGCAGCAGAAGCGCCTACCGCGCGCACCCGTCGTCGTCGTCGTCACCATCTTCGTGCGGGCGGCGGGCCTGGCCACCGGGCGCGCGGGGAGGTGCAGCAGGCGCTGCTCGAAGGCGACGTAGGCGAAGAGCGCGAGCCAGAGGTAGTCGAGGAGCGCGAGGCGCGCGGGGTCGAGCGGGTCGGCGTGCGTGCAGAGGAACTCGGCCAGGGCCAGCGTGTCGACGACCGCGTCGCGCCAGGTGAGGTCGGCCAGGCGCGCGAGGTGCGGGTCGAGGCCGGTGAGGCCCTGCAGGCGGCTGAGGACGAAGGTGGACGCGCCGACGAGGACGCCGCAGAGGACGGCGAGGAGGATGAGGCGGAAGTCGGCGTCGTTGATGCCGAAGAGGAGTTCGGGGAGGGTGCGCATTGTGAGAGGGGTTTTTTTTGCTGGTTGCGAAGCGGTCGCGGTTGAGGTGTTGACTGTTGATGGGCGGATTGCTTGAGGGTGAGAGCTTGGATAAGATGATATCTGTGCGCTTTCGGTTGCGGAAGCCTCCGACGAGCTTGAGGATCTTGTTAGCGTATAGGCTCTGTGGGGTAGAGATGGTGCGGACTACCTGGTCGCGTCGATCGTGGAGTTGTCGGGTTGTGGTGGAGCGAGGCAGGTCTGGAAGCAAGAGCGTCTGGGTAGGACGAGACTTCACTCTCCGGTCATGCTTTGCAACTGCTACATCGCCAAGGCTCGCGGCGCCCTTCTCTCACTACGCCTCGTTAACCGAACAGGCCCGTCCGCTTTCCGTCAGAAATGCAGGAATATCTTTGTGAGGCGGAAGCCGACGTGTTGTGCTGGAGAAATGCCCCCACGTCAGACAATTCGCAAACATGGTTTCTATACAATTCCGAGCGACACATTGGATGACAGCTCCAAAATTGACGATACGCAACAGAGCCATCGAACACTGCTTTAGTGACAGTATGGCCCGTCCTTGGAATGCTTGTCCAGATGTCCGCCACCGTGTTGAAACTCGCAATCCCAGAACATCATGCAACAACTCGTCCATCACTACCCCGGCCGCAAAGCCCCATAAACATAAGGTGACTGTTTGAGGAGGCAGTTTCCATGCGTCAAGAGCCTTGCCGCTGCACTATCCCTCACTGACATCCGATGCCACCGCTCCCTCCCCCAATGAGTGCCAACGGCGACAAGACGTATACGATCCCAACAAATTTACAGTGCTCCTCAGTGTCGGACTCCAACGCACGCACGTCAGCTTCATCCCGGCCTCCTTGCCCGTCACTCCCAGCCCAGCGCCTCCGGCTCTATCGTGACCCACTTATACCTGTCCACTGTCGGCGGCAGCTAAAAGGCAGATCTGCGGTCATAGCAGGGTGGCATCAGCCACGAAGGCGGTCGGACCATGCAGTGCTGGTGCCGGAGGATGAGCGATGCGCCATCTGTCACTGGCCGCTGGTCGAGGGCCACGAAAGCAGCGCGGCCCATAACGAAGCAGATGCTCAAGTGACGGCAGAGGCAAAAGAGCCCCGGTTCTCACCCAAGCTAGCCTGTTCGTACGTGGAAAGCTCTGCCAGACTCAACCCCAGCTATGTCAATGCCGTGCTTTGAGTGTGATATACCAGATGCCCCAACGTAGAGTGCTACGCCCCTGCTGCTCGATGAGAGCCCATGTTGTGATCCAAACTCGCCGAATCGCTGTCCATAGCCATATATTTGCTTGAAGAAAGTGTCCTCCGGCCAATTGTGAGCTTCGAGCCGTCCCAAGGTTTCTCACTGGAGGGTAAGGTGACTGGCCTGGTCGGGCGGCCCGTTCGGCAGGTGAGCTTCGGTTTTGCAGAAGAAGCTCGTCGATAGGAGAGATGCCGTCCATTGGGCCCATGCTGCAAGCCTGCAAGACTCTAGGTGAGGCAGCCGCTGTTGCTGCTAACACTGTCGTCGGACCGGCCATGACACCAGCATTGTTCGTCGAGACGGCACGGCGGGCGCTGTTGAGATTGGATCTATCGCGCGCACGCCATGGTGGAATACGTGAGCGCCTCATATCCATACTTCAAAAACGCGCGCATGGAGGCAACCCACAGCATCTGGGACATCATTTGGTGACGCCGCGCGACACGCGTGTGGGCTGGCCACCAACGCGCATGCGCTCGCTGCCCGGCACGAATTTCGAGCCAAGATTGCCACTCGCCATCACAGTGGCAGCGCGGCACCATTGCCCGCCCGTGAGCAAGACGTCCCAGCCAGACGCAGATCAAGCAAGGCGTCGGCGCAAGATACTGGCGCAAGTCAAGCTATCTGGTGGGCATGCGCCAGCCACAGGCAGCGAAGACACTGAGCAGGCGGAGCTCCTCCAGCTCCTCTTAATTTAATCCTCTTCCTCGATCACCAGCTCAAGGCCAGTAAGAACGACGAAAAGAAAGTAAGTTCGCATCAGCTCCAGTCAGTGCAATAAGAGCGACACTGTGCCTCAGAACATGAGCAGTGCTCAGCGGCCCCAAGGCGGGGTCCAAAAACTGGTTTAATCAAGTAAAATGGCCCCGTAGGGCCGTTATAGAGATTAAACTATAAAGAACTTTTACTGCATAGAATCTGAGCCCGAAGGCAAAGAGAGCTGAAGAAGAAAAGAGGAGCTGGGGGCGAGGAGGAGGGGGGTTTTTATGGAGGTCCCGGAGGCAGAGGTTGATCCGGCGGCACGGGGCCAGCTGCGCGCATTGGCACAGCAACCGACCACGCTAGACCAAAATTGGAGGGCTGGTGATCACCGAGGGCCCGTGGTTGCTTCAGTTAGGCAGGAGCTACGTCATTGGTGGCCTCCGGGACTTGGTAGGTGAGCACCAGATCACGCAGAGTTCAATGCAGGCTATCATTCGGGCAAGCGCGGTGAAAGCATCATGCGTAGACGCAAGAGATAGCACACGTGCAGCTCTATGAGCGCCGTTAGGAGTAGTAGAATGGACGGCAGTGGTCGCTGAGTGAGAACACCAGAGCCATGCGTAGGCAGCCATTTCACTTGAGCGGGCTGCAGCGCGCGGCGCGCCGCGCGCCGCGCGACACCCACATCCAGAACCTGACATCTGTGTCCCGGCATGAAGACGCGTATTCACCATAGGCTGCTCCACGTATGCGCTGGCTCACCATTACAGGAATCGCGACGGCGCAGAGCTTTAGGAGTGCGACATCAGCCCACATCCTGCAAGCGCGATAGGTAGTCTGCTGACAACCGCGCTGCGCCTTCACCAATCCCCCGCATTCGATCCTCCACCGGTAAGCATGTCCTGACGCATTGTCAAACCGCAGCGACTTACAACATGACCAGAGCTCCATGAAAGGGTAGCTATGCTGGTGGCACACAGCGCGCCTGTCACCAATCTCGCAGTGTTACAGCCTCAGCCGCCCTTGACTATGCAGTAACATCGGTCTCAACACTTCACTTGCTCGCTTTGGGGGCTCAAGTGGCGCACCTGGAATACGTTTTGGTACTACACAGACACTTTCCGGGATTGAAGGCACTACGCATATCGGAACGGTGCGTTTTGCGCAACGGCGCACTCGATGTGAGGCTGATACATTGACAACTCGGCAGCACCGGGTGTCAGTCTTGTCGCAGCACTCTAGTCTTTACCGCGGGTCACGCACTCCGATGAGGGCTTTGGATCGGTTCCAGCCTTGACTTGGTACACCACAGCCTCGAGCTGACGCCGATCTGCAGACTGTCAGCGACATTGGACCTACAAACGGAGGCATGTATCAGCCCGCTGAATATCAGCCGAGGACGCTACAGGAATCGAGCCCAACCCACATTACCGCAGCTGAGGGGTGCTTTCTCTCAACAGACGTTCGATCCATGCCTACACTACAGACACTGTCCGAGAACTTTGCTCCTGCATAGAACGACTCCTTGCTCGCGATACCCAAGTCGAGAGATAAGCGGACTTCGTCAAAGACAGACACTTCCCAGAGCACGGGACTAGGTTCTCCACGTTGAGTAGCCAGAGAATCAAACACCAAAGCAGACGTCTCTCTTACCGGGTGTCGGTTTTTACTTGTGATATCAATCAGATCTCTGAACGTGGCATCGCGGTGGTCGTTCTTCGTACACGGCTGATACATACCCGAGATACTCCATCAGGATGTATTGCTTTACATAGAGCGACACTCCCTCAATCATCATTGATCCACACATTTTGGTGTCGGACTTTCAGCGGTCAAGTCGCCATCGAACCATAAAAGCCCTTTCGTACTGATAACAGCTTAAGCAATGTTGATTGCTATCAACCTTCCGACCATGGCTTTCAGTGTACCAAAAAGCCATATGCTGTAGTTCTCGTTTGGTTCATAGCAAAATGCAATCGCTGCAGGGTTCATTTTGGCTGCACGAGGGCATTGCAAGCTACAAGTGATTTTCATGGAAAGCCTGAGCGGAACCTTGTCTTTTCGTGTTTTCGTCTTGGTAGAGGGATTCAAATGCAGATTTCTGGCTTGTTCTGGCACAGTGTCTTGTGGATGGATGCTTTGTGCGAATGTTGGAATTTCAACAGGTGATTGAGAGTGCGTGAACGTGAAAATCTCTCTGAAACCCCAGCTTGGTATCCGATCGCGATATGCTCCTCTCTTTCCTTGAGGTCATTGCCGAAGCTACGGTTGAGCGGAACCAGTCGGCCATTCCATGTTGTGTTACTGGCATGGTTTCCAAGTGCAGCCAGAGGTCTGCATAGAGCTTGTCTGATTAGAAAGTTTTGCAATGAATCGCGAAGGTGTCTCAAAATCCAGTGACGTCAGTAGTTCTCGGCTGACGCAAGCTTTCGCTTCGCGATAGCTGATGGAGGGGTGGTGGCCCGGTGGGGGCGGCAGGGCCGCCGTTGTCGTTACGTGCTGCACCCCAACACAACCTCCACACCTTCACCCCCGCAACTCCAAGTACCCATCATGAACCCCGGATCCATCTAAGCGCAGATCAGCCTAGCTTGAGAAGCCTCGTCGAGCAGCCTCACTTGTAGTAGACCGTCGCCCTCCATGGATCGGACTCGACCGCCCGTCGTCCAACCATTCGTACGAACATCGGTAACGTAGAGACTTGACAACGAGTCAAATCGGCAAGGCGGACGAGGACGCGATCGCGTTCAGACTTTGAAACAAGCCAGAGGAAGGGCCACCGCGCCCGTCGTTTTAAAGCATACGCCTGCTACGTGGCCGGAGCGGACAGGACCAGACACGGACGGGCCAGGCCAATGGTGACACCATCTCTCATTGGAATCACCGAAAGCCTCAAAATAAGCTCAACGGTAAGCGTTCGTGACTGCAAGTGGACCTGCTTTGGAAGACGCTAACATCTCACCGGGGAACCCACTAGGCCGGCTTTCATACTCATTCAGAGCTCGCATGGAGTACTTGCGCCTCGATAGACACCTCTCGCTACGATCCATAGCCATTCGCCAAGAGAAACACTGTGTAGATTAAAGAGTCGAATCCCGATGAAGTACACAGATAAAAACACGTCAGCGTCGTAAGACACATTGTCGGACTGGCGGTGACTACCTAGCTCGTAGGGTTAGCCCGCACCATGCACGAAATTGCGTACAGGCGCCCTCACGCATCTGCATGGCTACCTGATGGCTTGTCCATCTATGGTTGGGCATCAACGCTGGCATTTAACAAAAGTGGTCTCCCTGATTGCGGGCCCTGGTTATCTCTCCGATGTAGGCGACGTTCGCGATGCCAACTTTGGATTGCTTTTTTGTTGGATAAAAGTAGGTATTTCCTGCCATCGTTCTTCGGGAGTAAAGATGAGCGCTTACACAGAAATCAGAGACGGGCATCGTCGCCGGCCGTCCAGATCGTCAGTCTCAACGCACTCGAATGCTGTCTCCCTTAGTCAGTCATTGTTAAGTAAAATGCCTAAAAGGAAGCGCTCAACTGATGGCTTGCAATCATAGCTACTCCACAGCCGAATCCTCAACGATTTTCTTGTCCATACAAGAAGAGGTTTGCACAATGCGAGAACCTGTTAACTCTTCCCACTTCCTGTACCCACACTTGGCCGGATGTCTCTCGCCTAAAGTAAGATCGAAAACGGAATTTCCAAAATGTTTCTAATGATTTCTTCCAGAGAGCATCTGTTTCGATGCCACGGTCGCAAATTCCAATGTGGAAGATGTCATGTGGATTTCAACAAAGACGAGGCCGCATTTGAGAATCACCGACTTCCACATCAAGTCTGTCAGCCACGGACCAACCCCTCCTTGACAGAATTTCCAAGAAGCACATGGGATGAGTTGAAAAGGAGATCTATCCATCGGAAGCCTGGAGACAGATGGCGTGATATGTACAAGATCCTCTTCCCAGATGCCTCAAACATGTCGAACATCCCGTCTCCTCGTAAGTATTTTGCGACTTCCATTATTGAGACAGGCGTTGAAAATTCAGTATGGCCTGATGATTCTTATTTTATCTAGACCATGAGAGCGCTACCGCCTATCCAGAGTTTGATACTCGACGCTTGTTGGAGACGGTCAGGACAGCACTTGAAGCATCATCCGCCCCTGAGCAATGCCACGGGGAAATAATCGACCTCGTAGAATCAGGTCTCAAGAGTCAGACGTACCAGAGTCAACAAGACACCTCACTGTACCCCGATGATCGAAACGATGGTCAATATGCCAACTTCAGTGCTCTTTCTAGAGAAGAAGGTGCAGGAGCAGCGACCCGCTCAAATGGTTCGCTATATGCCGGAGAATTCTCCGGATATGAGCATCCTCCGGGCTCCTGGACGCAACCCTCAGCCTCTGGTCTGAGCTCAGCCTCGACTCAACCTGATTCTTTCATTGATGGCACATCATCCGAACTCAATATCCCCCATTGGCCGCCTCAACAAGGCGAGCATTCGAACGCGCACACCGAGGGGTGGGAGCCTTTCGGTTTTGGTCAGTATCCTGATGCGCCACCAGCGTTTGCGGAGACATCCGTCACCAATCAGCACAGACACTCTCCACACTGCGAAGTTCAGCCTGAAGCCTATGAAGTCCAAGGCAATGGAGGTGAGCAAGGCTGGCGCGCTTATGATATTTGATTTGGAATGGGAATGTGCCAATGATCCTGGTTATTCCTTCGTTGGACTCTACAAACGGCGGCTATTAGATTGGGAATCACCCCTCTCTTTTGCTTTTGGCAATGACGATCACGTCTGTCGCTACTTCTACCATTTTGGATTCATTTGGATGAGGGTTTGGTCAATAGACACTCGCATTGGCTGGGCGGGTTCTTGCAGACAATGAAGATACATTTGGCATGCAAGCTGCTTTTGGATGCAGTCAACAGCCCGCAAGAGCAGAGCCTCGTGCTCCTGAACGCCTACGCGTGCGTCCAAGGCTGAGTCTTTGCGTCAAACCATGACGGTGGGGTCAACGCATGCAAGTCGTCGTATTCGGAAGAGCCGCGGAGGCAGCACCGGCTGCCTTCTGGCTGCCTTCTTTTAGTGTCTGCCTTGTTCCGCTGTGGACCCAAGATATGCCCTGCCGCAGCCTCGCAGCCGAGATTACGCATTCAGCTCCCACCGCAGTGTATCCACACCCATTTCGGGCATGATTGGCCAACCGGAGCCCCGCAGATCCCAGCTGAGGTCCGCATGACCAACCGCCACGCTGGCAGTGCCTCGAGTCGCGCGCGGCGTGCGGCTCCCTTACGCGGCTGCGCATCAGCACGCGAAGGTGTGCATGCATGCTGCTACGATTTCAACTTGTGAGCATCTATCCAAGCCATAAAAGTGTGGTTGTCCGCTCGCACTTTCTCAATTGACACCAACAGCATTTTTCACCTTTCCGAAGAATTTTCCAGCAGAGCCTCGTCTTCAGAACTCAATTTTTGCCTTTCCAATGTCTCGCGGGACCGTTATTGCAAAAAAAAAAACGCTAAATGCTGTAACGCACCTTGACACCTTTTTTTTTTTCACCCCCTGCTGACATCCCCATCTCTGGACGCAGAAACTGAGAGCTTTGTCAATTTCTTTATGCGCTCGTTACCGGTCCAGATACCGTGGACTAGCTCTATCTCAGCTTGCAGAAAATTCTACCGTCCGAATCTTCCCCGCCGTGAGCTTTCAGACCCACCAACGCTTTGAAGATTGCCGATCGCGGCACTAAAACATACTTCGTCGTTCAAGCGGCTCTGCCAATGCCGTCCCGCCAATGGCTTCTCATCTGGGAGGAGAAAATGCCGACGAGCTCCGGTATTTCGCAGAGCCACGATGAAGCTCTTATAGGACAACGTGAAAGAGAGAAATAGGCTGATCCCGCAAGTGAGATGGCCGTGATTCTGCAAACATCGGTCATGCTGACAACACGCAGGGCGCTTTCTAATTACATGTGTCGTATGCTCACTACTACTGTAGGAACCCTCTTGAACCAAGCGGATGACATACCGCCGGGCACTCATCTCAGGAAGACACATCGAGCGGCTTCAACTTTGTTAGGATCTCTTGTTGACTCTCACATGCGCGCTAGTGATTCCAATGACCCTGATGACAGACAAATGCCTGAATCTAGACAGTGATTCCCTTGATATGTCTCTTTTCTGCCCAATAATATAATCAGGGACATTTTATAAGTAGATACTCCTCCGTAGTTGCCGGTGGCATGCACAATCAATTGCGATGTTGTGCGAGATTCTTGGTCTTTATCAAGCTCTGAGGCTGGCAAATGCGGGCTCAGCTCGGGTTCTTTCTTCAGCTTCGAGGATGGAAATCTCAAATACCATCCATCATGTAGCGGGCCCAGATGCCCGTACCAGGGAAATCGAATACGTCATTGGGAAACTTCAGAAGAAGCGCTGAGCCACTGCACGTGCAAGGCTGTTATCCCAAAATGTTCACCGGGCTGCAGACCGCCTGGTTCGGGCGAAGCAGGCGCTCCTGTAGCATGACCGCTTGAGCGGCAACAGCGCAACCAGCCCTGATTGGGCGGTAAGTCATGCAGGATAATGCAACCCGGCGGGATGCGCTCTGATGAGTCTGCCTCGAAGACGCCGCGGTGCCAACGCAAGGACAAGGACGCAGGACATGGTAATCAAGGTGCAATGTCTGCCAGTAAAAGCTGCACACGGGTATGCACAGCCTGCACGTATGCTCCACCCAGGCGTGTGACCGCTTGACCGAACTCTCAGATGCGTATTTCCACCGACGCGCCTTTTCAGCCTCCTGATCCACACACACACAAATAAATCCGCCGCCGCCACCCGTGCGAACGATCCGATCCTACCATTACCCCGAGAAGTAATCCGCCCCTCGTCTCCGGTGGGCGCCCGCTTGTGCTATTGGAGAAGACTTGGGACGTTCGACATCATTTCAGGCCTCTACCTCACTTTGCCGTGCCTATTCCCGCCATACTTCCGACTAGTAGCCCACCATACCGCCCCTTCGGCGGCTAAGAGACCGACGGCACTCTCAGGTTGCAGCGCCGCCGCTACCCCACGTACCACGACAGGCTTGCCGCATGAACGGCCATGAGTACCCGTTTCGACCTGCAGCGCAAGGTAGTCACAGTTTAGCTCAAGGCGCACGCCGCGGCAGTTCCGACAGGCTTGCACCTCCACGCCAGCTCAGCCCCGATACCGCAGAATCGCAGCCGCGCCTCGCCTGTCCTTACTATAAGCGCGCGCCCAACCAGCCCCCCAAGCGGGCGTCTTGCATTCATCCCGGTTTTCCCAGCATCGCGCGGTTGAAGTAAGTGTTCGAGAACAATGGTGGGCATGGCCCGGTGCTAACATGACAAAGGGAGCATCTGTACCGACGTCACCAGATATTCTGCTGCGTTCGATGCAACCAACGCTTTGATACAGAAGATGAACATGACCGACACGAACGAGAGGCTCGTTCCCTCTGCTGGGACCGCGGGTACCAACGAGACTACAACGATGGGTTCGATCAGAAGCAAAGAGAACGGGTGAAGAAGAGAATGAAGGCGAGCGAGATAAATACAGACGAGAAAAAGTGGCGGGAAATCTTCCGTGTACTGTTTCCGGAGGACCAGGAGATGCCTTATACGCCCTGTAGGTTCTCCCGCTACACGTCTGTCGTCCAGCTGCGACGGATGCTGACTCTTCACAGATTGCCATGGCGCGCCTTCTTCAGAGCTGGATAACTACCACCGGTACTTCCAAGCCCATACCGACCGCGTTCTTCAGCACAGGCTCGGCTCGACCCCGAACGAGGCGATGAAGAGCCTCGTGCGCGACGTGCAAGAGCAGCTCTTCGAGGAGTTCCACGCGTTGCAAAGCGACGACGACCGCAGCTCCTGCACTTCTCGGGCCAGCACTCCAGTGAGCAGCAACGCATCTCCAGGGCCTACTTTTGACTTTGGCTTTGAGGAGGACCCGCCAATTGCCCCAGCCGATGATGGGATGCAAAACTCGGCGACGATTTTCTTCGGCGAGGTGGTCGGAGGGGAAGTGACGGTTCCCAATCCCCAGCACGTCTCGTTCCAGTACCAGAGCACTCAGACGCCTCAGATCGTTCTATCCCGGCCCTTCTCACCGGGACCCCAGGCGTGTGAACAATTCAGGCAGGTCAACAACATTGCGCACGTCAATATCGCCGGCAACTCTCACCCAGTGTCAGCCTACTACAACAGCTTCAATGGTGGGGAATCTGTTGGGAATCTCTTTCCGGTCAACCATCAGGTCCAAACAGATGTCCGCATCTCGGATCCAGACATGGATGAATGGGTAGATCCGTCGGCTACTGGTCCCAACGCCTTCGGAACCTAATCTGTCTTCTGACGTCAGCTGTTGGGCGGCTCTCTTGCGGGATCGAACACAGTTCCGAGATTCCTTACGACAATTCATGATTTTCCCTTGTCACGGCCAGCTTCATACTTTGGTTCTTGGGGGTTTCAACCAGGGTTGGTAGGTTTTTAAAAGCTATAAAGACTCGGAAAAAAATTCAACGACGGATGTGAAGCGAATGAGATTTTGGCGTCGGAGTCGGTAGTTAGCAATCAATGGACACACTAGGGACACTTGTAGCGCGATGAAGTTGTGAATAGCACCGAGCTTCTGCAGTCTCAGACCCATGGACCCGGCCGGGGAGACGGGCCCCGAGCGGCGCCGAGAAAAATGACGCAGCGGGGACGGACGGCCCTTCCTTCACCGCCTTTGCATCCACCCCGACCCTAGCTCCATATTCTCCACACCGCAACCGCCGCCGCCCTGTCAAAAAGTTCGCCCCGTCACCACCACTTCCCACAAGAAAACTCCCCTATTCTCCCACCTCATCCTCCCTCCCTCCCACCCATAACAACCACAACCACCACAACCTCAACCTCCACCACCACCACCACCACCACGATGCGCGCCTCCACCATCCTCGCCGCCGCCACCACGACGGGCCTCGGCCTGCTCCCCCCCCTCGCCGCCGCCGGCCTCCGGCCCATCCGCAAAGACATGCTCATCTCGCCTTACGCGCAGCTCCCCTTCTCCGACCTCCCGATCCGGGTCGCCGACGCCGGCGGCCACGGCTTCCAACACGTGCAGATCCCCGTCGCGTGCGCGCGGTGCTTCCCCGCGGATCCCACACGGCCGCGCAAAAACCTGCAGGACGGGGTCCTCGAATTCGACTTCCGCATCACGCGCACGCTGGGGCTCGACGGCGACGACGGCGCGCAAGTGAACGGCTTCACCGTGTCGGACGCCGCGTTCCCCGTGCGGAGCGGGGGGGATGCGAATGTGGCGGGGGCGCTGCGGTTGTTCGTCGCGGAGGAGGGGCAAGTCGCGCCGGAGGTGGCGTTGGAGGGCGACGTCGCGTTTGAGGAGGTGTGGCGGAATGCGTCGCATCTGGTGTATGGGGTGCAGTATAACATCACGAAGGTGGGGGAGGTGGTGCCGGGGGCGCCGGCGGGGTTCCGGTTGAGCTACATGCGCGCGCCGCAGAATAGCGTGTTGCGAATCGAGCAGGGGGCGGGGAATATCGAGGGCGAGAGGTACCCGTTTGAGAAGCCGGAGCTGTGGGTCGATGTTGGGACGAACGAGGAGGGCGGGGCGAGCGAGCATTTCGCGTGGCGGAAGGAGCTGGATTGGTTGAATCGCATGCACGCGGCTGTGTATCCCGGGTGGGATCAGGAGTTTGTGAACTGCAAGACGACGGCGTGCAGGGTGAACAAGATCCACACCAAGGTTACGAAGGCGTATGACGAGTGCGTCGTGCGTGTCGAGCACCCGGATCAGTTTGAGGGCGGTGTCGTGCCGCCGGGGTGTTATGTGTTGCTGGCCGGCTACTATGGCAAGCGGAACATCATGTGGGTGGGCTGCGCCGTTGTGTTCGCCATCACCCAGCTGTTGAAGAGGAACTTGGAGGGCCAGAGGAAGAAGGTCGAGCAGGAGAAGCAGCAGGAGGAGCTGGACGAGCAGATGCTGGAGAGGAACGAGGATGACATCGTGTCGTACATGATGGAGGTTGAGGCCAAGGCCAAGGGTGCTACTGGTGCGGAGCCGGCGCCCGCTGCTGTCGTCGAGGAGGAGACTGTGAAAGCGAGGAAAGGGCACCAGGCTTCGGAGGAGTAAAGCTGTTCGACGACGATGGTGTTTGGGGAAACAATTCAAAATGCAATGTATTCATTCACTTTGTCATTGGGGACTTATGAGTGGGCATGAAGGCATGTACGATCATTGAAAATAGACATAGAACTGGTTTAATACTAATACGCTCGAAGCCATAGACCAATGCTTTCATCCTTTTGCAAAATTTTCCGCCAGCCCATCCTCGCCTAGACATGTTTGAAAGCAGAACCACAATTTACATCCTCGCCTAGAAATATTTGATAGCGAAACCCAAACCCAGAACCCCCGCCTCCATACCCATCCGCATCCACCTCGCCCTTCCCCCAAAACCCTACCCCGCACCTCTCTACTCCCCCCGCATGATCCTCCTCTTCTCCAACACCCACCCCACCCCCAACAGCGCAAACATGCCCACCTCCAACTTCGCCTGCAACAACGGATCCTGCACCTCGCCCTCCCTTCCCGGCACCTCATCAAACGCCGCGACGCCCGGATAAAAATACGCGCTCCCCTGCGTGACCCAATACAAGCCGCCCAGCACCACCGCCGTCCGCAACCGCGCCAGCTGCGCCTCCCTGCGCACCGCGACCGTCGACATCGACGTCGTCGACTGATCCGCACCAGACTTGATGGTTGTTGCTTTCGTTGTTGTCGTCGTCATCACGTTATCATCATTCACGACGACGGGCGACGGCGTCCAGACGTGGTAAAGGGTGGCGAGGCCGAGCAGCAGGCCCATGGACATGGTCTGCGCGTTGTGGAACTTGGCGTGCGGCAGCCACAGCGGGTGGTAGATGTGCGTGTCGTTCCAGTCGGCGAGGTAGCAGCCCAGGCTCGTGGTGAGCCCGACGAGCGTGAGGAGGATGCGGCCCGCGGTGGGGGGCTGTATGAGGCGCGGGCTGCTGCCGGGAGAGGCCATGGTGCTTTTTTTTTTTTTGGCGCTTTCTTTGGCTTTGGCTTTTCGGGGGAGGGGGAGAAGGTCCGTGTGAGGAGAGGACGGGACGGCGTTTTCTTTCAATTACTTTGGTTGTTGGTGGTGGTGGGGGATTGCCACGTCTGGCCTCATACACTCCCTTGCTCCGGCTGCTCGGACTGCTATATATGTCGCTGTACTAGCTTGGCTAGCCTTTCCGTTTTCGACCCCTCTCTTCGGCCTCGGGCTCGGTCAGGGAAGCTTGCTAATGATCGGCGGACCGAGTCTAACTCCAAGACTCCGGGGCGGAATCTTCAGCAAGCGGATGTAAGACGGGGTGTCACAGAGCGGGGCAGGACAGCCGCTAGTCTTCTTCCGCTCGGGGCGTCGGAGAACCGTACAACGGCAGAGGCGGAATGATGATCCAATATGGGTACAGGGAAGTCGGGCAGCTTCAGCGTTTCGTTTGACAGTCGTGTATTGAGGAGAAGGGATGGTGCGCCGTATATGTATCCCAGCATCTGCTCCGCATCCTTGAGCGCATCACCTTTTCCCCCGCCCCGAACTCCGGGGCCGGGGCGGGTCCTCGTGAGTGGCCACAAACCCAATCCAGGATTGGGAGTGGATGACAGGAAGAGCCCCACTACTTGTACTGTGATCGACCAAGAACTGCAAGCGTCCGGTTCGGTTCGGACGCGCTTAGAAGGAAAGCTTTATGGATCCGAATAAATAAGGGAGCCGCAATCGCATGAACGGGGCTGAAGCGGAAAGTTTCCGTACTCAATGATTTTTCACAATACATACAGTCGGCATTCGGTGTTCGGCCGATGCTGACACGCAGTACGGCACAAAATATACAGCGACCGGAGAAGATGACATCGGTTCGGGCACGGGGTCACAAGTGCAAGAATTGCCGTGTGCATAAAAAGAGATCGACAAAGGATCTGAGACACCCTTAACCCAAGATCTGCAGGCATAAAACTTCGTAGGGAGCCAGAGAAGTGGGTAACGGGTAAGATGCTCGGAATGAGAGACGACGAGAGTTCAATTGGGTAAAAAAAAATTACTGCCATTTGGCTTTCATCATCTAGGCAGCTGGTGGTATCATACAAGCCCCGCCTAGGCATCCTCCTCTACCTCTTAGGTATCGCTAGGCAAAAGGAAATTCTAGAAGTGAGGTGAGCATGATCATCAATCCTTCGGTATTCATTCTTGGGTGCGCCGCGAAACCAACCCTGCCATTCCGGGCCCTCCCACCGGGCGCTCGACCCTTCCCAATGCCTCCCTGCCAAACGCCGAACCCGTGTCAAGTATGTCAAGTTGTAATAGTTGCTCTAGATGATTCGTGATGGAGATCTGTTTGAAGCTCTTCTGGCAAAAAGCGCGCGCACTTCACGCGCATCCGAAAACCTTCAGGAAGCCCCACAGCCCACCGGCGGCGAGAATGGGGATGGTAACGTTATCATCCCAGCCGAACAGGTCGATGGCCTCGCTAACGCTAGCCACAACCCCAGCCACGACGCTCATGGCGCCGAGAGCCAGATTGCCGGTAATGGTGCCCTGGTCGTTGCTCCATCCGAGGGATTCCTTGACCGCCGCAGGCAGGCCCAGTCGGCCCTGGAACGCAAACGCAAAGTCTCCCGAATCGATGCCCGGGTTCTGGAACTCCACGCTCGGGGCGACCCAGCCGTAGAAGGCCGCGGCCGTGATGACGCCCATGACGACGGCGGCCAAGCTGCCGGCCAAGCTCTTGCCCTGGCGCACCTTGGGTGTGTACCTGCCCCATCTCCTGCCCGCAGTGCTGGCGGCCGTGTCGCACCAGCTCAGCAGCATCACGGCCATGACGCCAATGTCCTTGGGGAAGAAGCGGAGTGCGGCCCACGCGCCCAAAAGATACCAAATGACGCCATTCCAGCCGTCGACTTCAGACTCGCGCATCAGCGCGCCCAGACACCGGATGTAGAAGCGGTTGAAGGATGGGAAGCGGTGCCGTATGACGTCGGTGGTGAAGATGGGGATGAAGAGCGAGAGGAGAACGGGGTGGATCTGCGACGGTTGCGCGTACGAGGCGTAGAGCCCGAGGGTGAGGAAGCCGATGGAGGTGTGGAGTATTTTGCGAGGGATTTCATGCCGGTGGATCTGGACACTGTTAGCTTCCCGCCGGCCGGCCACAGGCTCGCTGGGCAGAGCGAGACGTACAAAGTTCCGCCATTCCTGGTGGATGGGAATCAAGCCGAGCGGGCTTGGGCTCCGACTCAGACTGCGCCAGTATTCCTTGTTCGAGCTTGCAGTGTATGGCGAGAGATGGCCATTCGACGAGCCGTTCGGCAGAGACAGGTCCTTCCTGCTCCTGCCCGTTGTTTGCGCAGCCGCAGCGTCATGTAACCGCTTCTTGACCGGGCTTCTGCTGCGGAGACGCGAGCGCCGGCCGAGCTCGTCGGAGCCCGAGCTGCTGTCGTTCTCGTCGATGGGTGGGGGCGAAATGATTTCGGTGTTGCTGTTCATGCGGCGCGCGGCGGAGCGCGTGAAGTAGCCGCCAGCGCTGCCATTCTCCGAGGGAGTGGGCGACGGGCTGATGACGCGCGGCGTCCTGGGCACCTGCGATCGGGCTGCGACAGCCATGGCGGGATACCAGCAGGCGGAGAAAGGTGGAAGCAGAGACGGGCGGACGTAGCCGGAGAGCGACGAGGGTGCGGCGGACCAGAGGTCGGAGAGGAGTCGGCAGAAGGCTGGAATGTTGTGCGAGCCGGGTCTTGTCACAGGGTCTTGTGGCTGTGGCGAGGACACTAATGGCAGCGGCAGAAGGGTCGTCGTCGCGTTGGGGGCGCGTGTTGCCGACGCATGTTCTGTCGCGTCGGAGTCGGCGGCCAGCGTGGAGGTTTATGGGCTGAGGAAATGGAAGGCGGCGGAAGGGGCGCAACAGACGGATACAGCCAAGATTGCGAGCAGGAAGTCGGCGGCCCCGGGCAGCCTTGATTTTTTCCATTTGCGATGCTGGCCCGGCCGACTCGGATCGCACATCATCGCGCTTCCGGCCGGCCAGTCATCCGCACCGGCCTGAACCAGTCACCGCTCGCCCTGCCGCCCTGGCCTGTCGATGAATGCCCTGTTTAGACCCTGATGCGCCCGCCCACGTGCACGTGCTGTGCGCGACTCGACGCCTCCGCTTATCGATAGCTGCTGACTCGCCCTTGAATTTTTGCGCCGCCAAAGCAACTCGAGCGCATCCAAGCGCGCCGCATCCACCGGCCGCTACCAACCCTCGCCCTTCGCTCTCGCCCCTCGCCGCACCCCATCTCTCGCCATGGCTCCCGAGAAGCCGAAGAACCCCAGAGCATGGGATGCCCTCACGCCGCCGCTGTCGCAATGGGTCCTGGATGCCGTCTCCAGCATGGGCTTTGAGCGCATGACGCCCGTCCAAGCCAGCGCAATCCCGCTCTTCATGGGTTACAAGGATGTCGTCGTGGAAGCTGTAACAGGCAGCGGAAAGACCCTGTCCTTCCTGATCCCGCTTGTCGAGCGTCTTCTGCGCCTAGAGGAGCCGCTCAAGAAGCACCACGTCGGCGCCATTGTCGTCGCTCCTACAAGGTACGTCCAATCGCATCCGCCGCCGTCACTACGTTTTACTGACTGTGGACTTGCAGAGAGCTAGCAACTCAGATACACGCCGTCCTCGCATCTCTCCTTGCATTCCATGCTCCCTCTGCCGCCGCATTACAACCCCGCGACGAGACCTCGACTGGCGACGAGAAGCCCACCTTTCCCTCTTCGACCCTCAAAGTGATACCCCAGTTGCTTCTCGGTGGAAATACCACACCCGCCCAAGACCTTAGCACTTTTCTCAAAACCTCTCCCAACCTGCTCATTGCCACTCCCGGCCGACTCCTCGAACTCCTCTCCTCTCCGCATGTACACTGCCCGCAATCGTCGTTTGAGGTCCTAGTCATGGACGAGGCCGACAGATTGTTGGATCTTGGCTTCAAGGATGACCTGCAGAAGATCCTGCAGAGAGTGCCCAAGCAAAGGCGCACCGGCCTGTTTAGTGCCAGCGTGAGCGAGGCCGTGTCGCAGCTCGTTCGCGTTGGTCTGAGAAATCCGATCCGCATCGCAGTCAAGGTCAAATCCGCCTCCGGAGCCCTTGACAAGCGCACCCCGGCATCTCTGCAAATGAACTATCTTCTCACACCTCCCTCTCACAAACTCCCGGCTGTCGCAAAACTCCTCTCCACCCTCTCCCCAACTCCTCAAAAATCCATCATCTACGTCTCCACATGCGCTGGTGTCGACTACTTCCAACATGTCCTCCCCGCATTACTAACCACAGTCACCGTTGTCCCCTTACACGGAAAGCACCCCCAAAACGTGCGCGACAGAAACCTCAAGCGCTTCACCGAGAGCGTCTCCCCCACCGTGCTCCTCACCACCGACGTAGCCGCCCGCGGCCTCGACATCCCCCTCGTCGACCTCGTCATCCAAATCGACCCGCCCTCCGACCCCAAAACCTTCATCCACCGCTGCGGCCGCGCCGGCCGTGCCGGACGCCGCGGCCTGGCCGTCACCTTCCTGACGAAAGGCACCCACGAGGAGGACTACATCCCCTTCCTCGCCGTGCGGCAAACGCCCGTCACGCCCCTGACGCATCCGAGCGTCGAGACCACCGAGGCGGAGGCGCAGGAGGCGTCGCGAACCATCCGCGACCTGGTGCTCACGGACCGCGCCATCCACGACAAGGCCCAGCGCGCCTTCGTCAGCTGGGTGCAGTCGTACAGCAAGCACGCCGCGAGCAGCATCTTCCGCGTGCAGGACCTGGATTGGAAGCAGCACGGCGATGCGTGGGGGCTGCTGAAGATGCCCAAGATGCCCGAGACGAAGAAGTGGGACGGCGATTGGAAGCTGGGCATGTCGATCGATTGGGACGGTTTCAGGTTCGCGGATAAAGTCCGCGAGAAGCATCGGAGGGAGGAGGAGGCGAGGGCGAAGGAGGCGGCGGAGAACGGGACGGTGGAGGAGGAGCAGAATCAGAAGAAGCGGAAGGGCGGGAGGGACAATGCGTGGAGCGAGCAGCGGGAGGCGAAGAAGCTGAGGGAGGAGAGGAGGGAGAAGAGGCATAAGAAGAAGGAGGGGGAGAGGAAGAAGAAGTTGACCCCTGAGGAGCGGAAAAAGGAGGATGAGGTCAAGGCCATGATCGAGAAGGTCAGAGAGCAGGCCAAGATATCGAATGCGGACGATGAAGAGGAGTGGGAGGGGTTTGATTGAGGGAGGCGAAGGGGATGATTGCGGAGCAAAAAGCTCATGGACTCGCTTGATTGATACCAGCACGAGAGGCACTCAAAACGGAAGTAAAATAACAATTCATCCAATAACGCGCCCAAGCAAAGAGGTATCAAAAATCATCATCCCAGCACCCCGAACGCGCCATACGTACGTACATCCATCCCGATCCAGCAGGCCCTTTCACCCAATGCTCATCGCCAGCGAATCCACCTGCGCACCCTCCTCCCCACATCCCCCCGTATCTCCCCCCGCATGTGCTCGTTGAACCCGTACGTCAACGCGTTGGCGAACCCGACGTACTGACTGCTGCTCTGCAGCACCGCCAGCGTCTTGCTGTCGTGCCCGCTCGCCTCGATGAGCCGGTTCACCATGCCCGGCAGCCAGAGGAGCACCCACATGGTCGGATACGCGTTGAGCAGGAGCATGCGCCGGATCTCGCGCGCGACCTGGTGCGACTGCGCGGCCGCGAAGGTGGAGATCGTGGGGGAAGGGAGGGAGGCCGCCGCATGGGGGTGGGAGGGACGGTGCGCGTCCGAGGACCGAGTGCGCTCATCGCGGTGGTGGACGCGATCGGGCGGGGGCAGAGGCCAGTCGTCCCTCACTGCCGCGTCCGGTGCGACGGCCTGCTCTTCCACGTCTGCGGGCTTGGCGCGTGCGGCGAAAGTGAAGTTGGGGTTCGCGTCGAATCCGAGGACGTTGTGGGTTTGGCCTTTTTGCGTCGTCATCCGCACGTACTCCAGCTGCAGCTGATCCTTGCGATAGTCGTCGTCAACGTCAACGTCGTCGTAGTCGTCGTCGTCGTCATAGCTCGCCGCCGAGCCTTTCCTGCTTCCCATGATCTTCTCTTTGGTGGTGACGAGGAGGCCGCTGCCGTTGCTCTTCCTCCTCAACGTCGCCGTGAAGCTCGCCCTCCACGAACCGCCGGCAGAAGAAGCCGGGTTCAGCCCGGCCGTCGAGTCCTTGGCCTCGGCGTGCGTCGTCCCCGCCATCATCTGGAAGTGCTGCCGCATGTACCACCACACGTAGACGTACACGCCGATGGTGACGAACATGATGGCGAACCGCCAGCCGTGCCCCAACGCGTACCGCAGGTCGGTGCGAGAGGACGAGATCCAGCACCAGTTCCCGCTCACTGGCGCCATCGTCTGCAGGCCTGCCGCGGTGGTACCTATATCACGTGGCGGGTTAGAAAACTTGTATGTGTGCAGTCATGGATGGTATGTACATGAACAGCAACAACAACGACAACAACGCGAGAAGGGGAAACTTACTGGTGATGAGGGGGACGATCCACACGGATGCGCAGATCATGGCTTTCCTGCCGAGCGACGCGTTGGGCATGTACGTCTTGCGGGTGATGGTGAGGACCGTCACCAGAGCGATGGCGAGGATGGAGAAGTCTGCGGCCTGCAGTACGTGGTGGAAGTCAGTATCGTATCGATCGCCGTCACTGCTACTACTACCAGGTGGGCATGGGGGCATGGGGTCTGTTTTGCTCACCTGCACAGACAACTGTCCGATCCATCCGTTGAACGTGCATGCCGGGCTCGGTGAGAGACCGTGGTTTGCGACGTTTATTATACCGGATATGGAGTTGTTCAGGGAGTTGATGAATTCTGACCGGGAGCTCTGCTGTCAGCGCTGTTTGTACGATGATGGGCAGATTGTGTGTGGTGGCGGAGAGCGTACCGGCAAGCGCAAGGTTGAGAACAAGGGCATGGCGAAACGAGCGTTGCTGCTCGTGATAGACGATGTAGGAGATCAGGACGCAGGATGTGGCCACGAAAGAGAGCAGGCTTCCCACGAGGGTGACGGTCGCTATCAGCTCATTGTAGGCCATCCTGAGAGCACGACAACGCAGGGCAGCGTGGTCGTGGAAGGGGAGAAGGGGAGCGCCGTGACCAAGGCAAAGTGCGGTGCGGTGATGGTGGGGTGCGGTGGGGTGCCAGGGCTCCCAACTATTCATGTACGAAACGCACCGTTATGCATCGTCTGCTCAAACTCCATAGGGTACTAGTTTCAGGAACCGATGACGCTTGGCGTGCCTAGTCGAGATGCTAATTGAATCAGAAAAGGAACATTCCGCAAACGCGAACCCGGCAGCCACGCTCGTTTAGATGGTCAAGCTTGACTGCCGATCCACATCCCCACCGGACCGGCACGACAACCCTGAGGGGTGCGATCCCCCAGTTGCTTTGGTCATGTGAGGATCCCACCTGTACCCGACGATTCGTAAGTAGTTTCTTAGCGTTGGACGGAATCATGCAGTGGTCCGTGCCCTGGAGTGGTATGATGTATAGGGGCTCCAAAAATAGACGTTACCGTTGCTGATGTGATCCTTGGACTTACTCGCCGTTCGCTGTCACAAGGCTTGCATGAAATTGGCATCACTTTTACGGACGTAATCATGCTTGATTTCGCACAATGATTACCCTCGCAGGAGCAAACCAGTAAAGCAGTCCAACAACAGCATAGGAAAAGCCAGTTGCCAAGACTGCGGTGCCTGATTAGCGATTTCTGACACAGCCAGAAAAGCTCTCGGCACGTTACAGATCATCGAAACAGCTCCTTCCAGATGGAGCAGCTTGGTCCGCTGGGGCAAATCCGGATTCGCACATCTCCACCAAGCGAGTCGTGAACCGGATCGGCGTCTCGTTTCTGTCGGGTGGTGCAGGTATCAGACTGTTCAAATAATCGGTACGAGAATCGAAAAGAGGAGCCGAGCCCACCTGGAGCCAGATACTAAAGTATGTACGATGGAACGGCGGTCCAGGAAGCTTTATGGCAATCGCAGATTGCTCCCTTTCGCGCCAACCTATCCATGAGTCGAGCAATCCTTGTCTAAAACCAGTTCTGAATGCTCCGCCATGAGCACGACTCGACGCGAAACGGCTGGTGCCGATTCAGACGCCACGGAGTCAGAAAACTGATGTGACGACCCATCGGGCAACGCGGAGCTTGGGAATGTGACGCCCATCGTGGGCATTGTGCGAGCGATCACCCAGGATAATTTCTCCGTGCATCGCTCTGAACAGGTAACCGAGGGCAGTGATAAGGTAAGCGAGGAGGCGATTGTCGCAGGTTGCTGGACGCCTTGAATACCGCGCGAGGAAGTTTGCAAGCGTTGGTTTTGGCTTCGAACAGTGCGTGACGATCATCCGGCCCTCCCGGCGCGTGTCCACGTGGTTACGGTAGTGCGATGTAGACGCCTGAGAGCCAGCTGTGCCAAGGATGTCGCTCCAAGCATACAGCGTCAGCGCGAACAAACATACCTCATGCTTTTCTTTGAATTTTCTTTTCTAATTTTACTATATCGGAGCTACAGCTGCTCTTTCCATCTACCCTTTTTTTTTTTCCTTCAGATATGCCCTTTTCTTCTCCCCGTCTATGCTTTTCTCTTTGTGATTGCCAGACCATATCCTCGAGTTCATCCGTCCCGTAGTCCTCCACTATGACCACCAAAGAACATCTCAACTCTATGGGAAAAAAAAAAGCAAAAGCAACAAGCCAAATGCAACCCACATCTTCGCACCGTAAAACCCTCCTCAGCAACCGTTTGGACACCAATCGCATACTACTCAGCCATGTCCACATCCCCATGCACCCCCTTCTCACCCTCATCCACATCCATCTCCCCACCCTCACCTTCCTCCAAGATCCCATCCTCGTCGGCATCAAACCACAAATCTTCCTCCGCATCGTCAAAGTCATCATCCTCATCGTCCTCGGCAGCAGCACCCACACTCCCATTGCCACCCCTCACCTGGCCCAGGGCCGCCGGTAGCACCGGCCCATCAACAGCCTTGGCAAAGAACGGATGATCAGCAGCCAGCGGCTTGCCCTGGCAAACGAAGCCCATGGGCGTGTGCGCAAAGTCCTGGCCCTTGCGGCGGGCGGCGAGCCACTCGCGGATGAAGGTAAGAGGTTTGGCCGTGAAGGGAACGGCGGCATGAGCGGCCTTCGTCCTGACGACGCCATCGGATTCCTTACCGTCGTCGCCGCGACCGGCTGGTTGCGTCGGCTCGTCGACAGGTCCTGCGGGCTCGTCGTCGTCGTTGTCGTCGTCGTCGTCTTGACTGAGGCCGAGGTACTTCATCATGCCCGCGTATTCGTCGTACTCGAAGTACAGCCGGCCGGCGAAGAGGCCCAGCTCGGTGCGCAGCCATGCGGGGGCCGTCCAGTCGCGCGGCATGGGCGGGATCGAGTAGTAGGTGAGGTCGTTGAAGTGGGTCATCTTGCGGGTGACGGGCGGCGCGTAGCTGAGGAGGTGGGTGACGGGCTTCTTGGATTCGCGGAGGAGCGGGATGAGCAGCTCCACTTCTTCGGGGACGACGACCATGGCCGTGTCGGTTTCCGTGCTCCAGAGCACCCAGCTGACTTGGCGGAGGAAGTTGTCGTTCTGGCGACGGAGTTCCACCGTCTTGGCGAATTCCCTCGACACGAATAGTCTGGATGTGATGATCTTGCTGTTGATGCGATGCTTGCATCCGAGAGCCGTGCCGCGAAGGCACATGAACATATGTTCGTAGCCGAAAGAACCGCTTACAAGTCTGCCGGACTTTGCGAAGCTGGCAATGTCCTTGTGAAGGCTGGAGAATTTGATGGGTGAGAAGATCACCGGCTTCTGGACTTCACGGACGCTCTCCACCTCGTTTGCAACCTCTCTTTCTTGCTCGACTTCTTGAAGAGCTGACGCATGGACGGCGTTTCCGTCATCCTGGAATCCTTTGCGTCTGATGTCGAGCTCTTTCATCAGGCTTGCGAGCTGCGGAGAGAATGACCACGAAGGGTTGGAGGCCTTGGCCTTCGTCTTGGGCTTATACATCTGCTCTAGCGTTTGATGCTCCACCTGACGGAGCTCTTTCAGGTAGTTTTGGCGCTGCGCCATATTAGTGAGGATGTCCGGATTGTCGATTTGCGCCTGGGATCTGCGACAGAAGTCAACGCCTTGAGAGTAGTACAGCGGCTGAAGTTGCTCGAGACCGGCGCAGGTCTGCTCCAGAAGCCAACAAACGACGTCGTAGGAATCGACTGGCTTTCCCTGTTGGTCTGCGTGCCGTTGATCCAGGATGTTTTGATGGACTTCAGGAGTGGCGAAGAACACCACCGACTGCGTGGTAGCCAGCTGTCGGAGCCTCATCGCAGCTAGATTACGGTGGTCAGTAACATTCGCAAAGGAGAATCTAGCGAGGATCCGACGAACCTTGTACAGTATGATCCTTGGTCTGGCCAAGACCTAGAGTGAGTGCGCCTACGGCATCTATCGGCATCTTCAAATCCGTACCACGGGTATGCGCTTCGTCAAGGTAAATGAGACACTCGCTCAAATCCTCAGCAAACGGGCTTGCAAGCAGTGGGACCAAAGTGCCGTTGCGGTAGAGAATGAACGGCCGGTTTTCTTTGAAGAAAAGAGCCGCTTTCGCCTTGGTATCGATACGCAGCCAGCTCTTCGCGAGAGTGAAATTGTCCATTTCCAAAATCTGAGCCCCAGCGTCAATCAGGATGCAGATTCCGAGCGTGCGAAGGTTCTGCAGAAACGTCATCTCAGGGATGCGCCTGCCACGTTCATCGGCAGCAAGGATGTAACGTCGATTGCGTCGCTGCAGCAAGTACGTAATGACTTCGGCGTTGGTGTGAGAGAGACCAGGAAGGTCTTGCTGCCTTATCGTCAACGGTAGCATTGTTCGGTTGTCATTCGTTCCACTGAATCCCGTTGTCAATGGTTTGTGACGTGAGGGCATCCCGTCCGGCGAAGTCATCAGCGGGATGTCCCACCCAGAGGACTGCAGTTTGATCTTAAACTGCTTCGCGTGGGTAGGGAAAACAAAATGGTTGAGGCAGTAGTTTGCCACGACGATACTGTACCGCAGATGCTGCCAAAGCTCATGCAGTTGGGTCTCGTCGTCTACGTTGATGACATTCCATTCCCTCAGTGAACCGGGGATGTTGGGCCCGCTGTGCATCCAGCCATCATATTCGGCTGATGGATCATCTGATTTTACCACGCTCTCCAGACACTGTTGCATCTGAGAGAGCGAAAGGCCTTGGTAGTAAAAGGAAAGGCAGGTGAACAAGATGGCGACGTCGGGATGACCCCATTCGGCCTGGTCCGAGGGAACACCTTTCGCATGGTATGGGACAGCAATTGGATCCCGAGTAGGATGGAGACCATACTCCACCGACCAGCGCTTTTTGAGTGTGAGCAGAAGAAGCCTGTGAACCAAAAGACCTCTCATGTGGTGGAGGTTTTGCCGGGCGATGGGCGTGTCTGTGAACATTTTCTTGACTCGGTCCAAGGTTGCTTGATCGACAGAGGAATCCGTGAGGTATCTCCGGATGACTTGCCTATCCGTTGCAGGACAATCTTGGCACGGCAAGATTGGCGTCTTACCGCCGACGACATCGTCCACTATGTGGGTAATCAATGCCTGCTCCACGTCTTTTCTCAGAAGGAAGAAAAGAGGGAATCCCCCCGCTGATCTCGTGATGACCTCAATGCTACGAGGGAAATCGCGATGCAAGTTCCAGATGTGAGTCTCCACCAGCTTAAGCAGAGCTTCTGCTGTCTCCCATCGGTGAGGATGTCCATCAACGGAGGTTTGTTGCCCAGATGGGTAGATGAGCTGGGTACGAACTGCAAGGGTGAAGTCTGACTCGTCAAGTACATCGCGGCAGACCTTGCGCATCCATGCCTGGACTTTGACCATAGGAGCCGCTTCAGGAATGCGGTTGTCTGACAGGCGCTGTAAGCCGCTGAGCATGAACGACATTGTATGTTCCGGAAGAGCGATCATAATTCCAGCGTCCCTCATCACCTCCTTATGAATTTGCCAGAATGCTGCCGTAACCTCCGGAACGGTTTGAGTCTTGCGCGAATAGGGAACATGCCGGATCTGGCGGCCCAAGAGCCCCCCGAGCCTTCCATGTAGCAACTGGGCTGTCTGTAGAAGTAGCGCGTTCGGGACGATGATGCGCACAAGCTTTTTTGTATCTGCAAGCGCTGCAGCAACCATGGGTATAATACACGACGTCTTCCCTTGCCCCATGTTCATCTGAAGAACAGAATTGGCTCCGGAACCTGGCGAAATGGTTGCAAGCGCGACATCAACCTGTCCTGGCCGAATGAGGATGTTGGAATCGATTTCGAGCAGTAGCCAATCGGTGTTTCTAAGTGGTTGCCAATTTGTATGCCCCGAATGAGCTTGCTCTTCCTCCAACCTTTCCTTCTTGTCCTTCAAGGAAGCATCCTGCAAACGCAAGGCCCGTTGGAGATGCGTAATGGAGATTGCGAACTCCACAAGGCTCTCCTTCATGCCTGGGCCGAAGGCTGTGGACGAGATGGAGCGAATCTGCTCTAGGAGCGTTACCGTGGTGGCACAAGGCCACAGGCCGCCTGCTTTCAGCCACTTTGCTCGTGGATCATCCCGCTCCAGGCTACACAAGACTGAATCGAGTCGATCTTGCATTTGCTGGCGAGCTTGTAAAGTAGCTGCAACAAGGTGGATCTGAAGGGTCGCATCATTCGGCTGCAAAGTGTCGATGCTCAATGACTTTAGCGAGTCGATGCTTTGCTTCAGGTCGCGCGCGTATTGCTGCCTTACTGTAGATGCTGACTTTGACAGAGCTTCAACGATCTGCTCGAGATCTGCTACTTCCTGGACTGTTCTAGAAGATTTTTCTGCTTGTTGCGGGTGCTCGAGGGCTCTGTGGATATCCTCGTTGCCTGCACGGAAAGACTGTGGTGACTCAAAGCTGCTCTCCGCAATTCGCGGCGAGGAAGTGAGCTCATCCAGTTTCCTCTTTGGTGTGGGGCGAACAGACTTGCGCAGCAGGTCTTTGGAAAGCGAAGGGATTTCATCGCCACGATGGCCAAGGGAAAAGACTTGCGCGTCTTCGGAAGGGAATTCCATCTGCGTGGAGACATGGGCCTTGTTGTGATCGAGGATCTCCTGCACCTGCTTGACGTAGTGATACAACTCAAAATTCTGAAAAAGCCGCAGCCACTCCGGCTTGATGATCTCGAAAGCCTGAGCAGCTCTCAGTAAGGGAAAGGATTCCAGTGACAGCTCAGCAAGAGTCGGTTCGGCACAAGGCCACTGCTCGAAGAGAATATTGGCGAAGGCTTCGCACTGCTTCTCTACCTTGTCCTCGTGGGCTTCCCTCTCCAGCTGCAGCTTCCTCCGAATTTTCCCTGAATACCTGGCATCGCTTTCGGAGCGATGAATATCAGTGTAAGCTGAGGCAAAAGGTCGAATGAGCCCCACGAGGTAAGCTACAGTAGGGATGTCGCCTTTGTGAAACTGAGAGTAGGAGAGCCATTTGGGAGGCTCCAACCTTTTCAACCGTTCCGATATCGCGAAAGCAACAAGGGTGCGAACTACTTCCATGTTCGCATTGTGCTTGAAAGACAGCGTACCGAGCATGAAGCTGAGACTGTACACTTGATCATGTGATGCCCTGCGACAGAAGTCGACCAAAGAACCCCAGTGGTGCCCAAATTGAAGATCTAACTGATCACTCAAAAGGATTCGGTCAAATGTCTGGCCATGCCCCTGGATGACCGGCCACTGTTGCAGGATAGAGCCAAGTCTCGCAGTTGTCGGAAGCCGGGGAGACCACCTTGTCAGGAGCTTGACGGCATCGAACACGTTTTGGCGTCGGTTCGTGTGATGAAGTCTGTCCCGGGCTACATAAGTGTTATCCGACGAGCTGAGTTGTTCTACTCCGCCATCACTGGTGCGTTCATGTAGCTGCCTGTGGTTGATGCTACGTCGAAGCAAGTGCGGGTCGATCTCTCGGAATGGAGGGTCCTCAGCAGTTGCATCAATGAATTTGCGCAGTTCACAGGATCTCCGGTAAATGGTTTCCACCAGCGGAAGGAATTCGTCTCGTTGGATCGTGATCGGTAGATCAACATTCCAGTGAACCGTCTGCATTTTCTGCAGACCTTCAGGGTAGTACTCCCTGTTTGGCGGAATGCTAGCTATCGAGAGAAGACATGATAGCGGTCCCTGCTGCAAGGGTGTCCATGGCTGACAGCTTCCGGAACGTAGCAGGTGCAAAGCTTCCTCGGTACCAGTTCGGCCAGTAAGAGGATCCGGCAGGATTGCAGACGTGAATGCATGCAACTGAGCTCTGAAGTACAGCAGCCACGGCTCTGCAGGGCAATCGAGTCGACCGAGAACCGTGTTGATTGCGTACTTGGCATACTTTCCGTTCGGCAGAACCTTGACTGCCACGTGGAACTTGTTGCGATGGTACGAGAGCGGCCCCAAGGGTACAATAACGCTACGGTTCTGGACGTTGACTGGATCACGAAGAACCAGCTTGCTGTTGAGTCCGTACCAGGTGCCAGCATCCTGATCTGGATCGATCTCCGCTCTGAGCTCACGGCATTGAAGGCAACGCCTTCTGTTCACGAAGAAGGCGAGTTCCAGGCGCCTCAGTTCGACGGACAGCGGGCTGGATCTTGGCTGGTAGACGGTCAGCGCCTGTGGGTGTTCAAAGTATTCGAACATGGCTGCAACTTGGCGAAATAGTTGACTGTGTGGATCGACCAACCGGCTGCCTCGGCGAGAAGCAATGTGGGTCTTCATATTGATGCACCAGTCGCCCGGCCTCCGTCTCCATTTGTCAGAGACTGGACGGATGTCGAGCAAGCCATTGGTCAGGTCCAACCAATGAACACAGTTGTCTACCAGGGCTGCCGGCAGGTCGTACTCTGTTTTGTGGAAGAAAGTACTCCGGGGAATGTGTTCGAGGATCCTCTCTCCAAGCTCACGATCCCACTTCCTAGCGCGTATGATCAACTTCTCGTTGCGAAATCCGATATGGATTTGGTGGCCGTTCTCAGGAAATGCCAATTTGTACTCCATTCCATAGAGCTCAGACGGGTAGATCAGCAAATTCTGTTGGCCGAACAGTTCACGTAAGACCAGCGAATTGCGATGCTCGGTAGGGAGCCTTCCCAAAGGTTGATTATCAATCAGAAGATGCCCTTCGAGAATGTCGTAATGGACCGTCTGTCGTCTGCTCTGTTCTCCGCCTACGAATGTGAGCTGGGCTGTCCACTCGTCAAAACCGTCGAGAAACTCTACGTCCGAACAAGTCCTCAAGGTTGATCCCGGCACAGACTGCCAGATGTTGTCAATCGCAGTGATCAAGCCTTCGGGGTTTTCCTCGATTGATCGACGGACTAAGGATTTCAGTCGGTGGCTCATCTTGAGGTCCCGCATGAGAGCATGCTGCAACACCGTTGGCAATGTTTCTGGGTCGCTGATCATGTTGTCCTGTAGAGTAATGGAGGATTCAACGAAGAATTGGAGGACCGCAGATGAAAGGGTCTCGTGGTGGCTATCCTCGCAATATGGTGAGAAAGTCCGCCGACAGAGAAGAGCCGCCCAAATGGCATACCGCGAGCATCGGCGAGAGCTTTCAGCGTCAGTCGCCTTTTGGATTTCTGAGCGTAGCTGGCAAATCCAGGAATGAGTAACATGCCGGACTTGATCAAGCAAAACCAATGCATCACGGGCGGATTCCTGGCAGCCCAAGGCAATCAAGCGTAGGAGCAGAGTAATGAGCATCCCCATGCTATTCGTCTCCCTCCAATTCGTGGACGTCATCTCGACGCGGGTTCGGATTTGATCGAGTAGCCTTTCGCAAAACGAAGCGTCACGAAAGACCTGGTGAATGGTTCGAAGGGGATCATTTCCATGAGCCGGGCCGGCTTGCGACGAGAGCTGGGAAACAGCCAAGGAAGCCCCTTCTGCGCCGAAATTCATGTTTGATGACGCGAGCTCAAGAAGTATGACAGGCCATCTACAGTGCTTCCCGGAGAACAGGCTCTGGAAGGCCATGTACTCATGCGAGCTGAGACCTCGTGGGCAGCGGGTTTGGCTGGCGATGATTTCGTTTGATTGAGGGCCTTTTCCATCCGGTGCAAACGGGAGCTGTGACAGAAGCGAAGAGAAAGGAGATTCGGAGGGAATCTTCACCTGACAATGATGTGCGAAGGCCGGCGTCCCTTGCTCCGAACCAGGCCAGGACATGGTCGCGCTGTCGAAGTACTCAAATCGCAGCGGGTTGCGCAAACAGACGATGTCCAGAGTTGCTGGGAAATAGACGTTGCGGTAATGAGTACCGAGAAAGGACTTTGTCTTGGATGCCAACGTGATTCCAGGTGCGTACGGGCCTACGAATTGCTCCAAGGGTCCATACTTCTGGATCAGCAAACGAGGTTCAGGGCGCTGTGTCAAGTGCGAACGAGCCAGAGTCCCAAGGATTCTCCAAGTGGCATCGCGGTAAGCTGCCAAGACAGGGCCGCAGCCCAGCTCAAAGACGACAGCATTGGCTTGTACAGAGTCTTCGGGAAGAAAGTGCTCGTGCGCTCCTATGAACATCTTCCTCGCTCGCCTTTGCAGAAAGCATTTTGCGCAGCCCCGATCATCGTGTTCTCTGAGAAAGCCATCGTCAAAGAAGGCACACGACGTTTCGGCGATGCGCTGCTGCAGCTTCTCATACTCTTGACTAAGAGTGATGAACTCTTGTTCTTTTGCAGCGCGAGCTTCTTCGGAGGCATGTTCGATTCGCTCACGAAGCTCGTGAAGACCTAGAGTATCCGACTCGTTGTAGAAGCGGTCTGAGAAACAGCCGGAGTCTGGGTAATCAAACATGGTTCTGTTGGTGAATTTGCTTTTCTCCTGTCTGAAGCGAAGCCAGGACTGGATATCCTGCAATCTCTTCATGTCGGAGAATCGTGGAAGCTGAAGGACGTCAAGGGCGTCGGGCGACATTCCCGGGGAAAAGGCTAGGAGCAAGCCGTACATGTCTGTGGCGGCCCGGTCCAAGGTGACCCACAGTTGCATTATCGTCAGGATCATGATGCTCATCTGCTCTGGGTTACCATCGTACGTGGAAGAGACCATATCAAAGTAATCGTTGATGTTCCCACACGCTTCGATGCATATTTTGCCAAGAGGTAACGACTGATCGATGGCAGAAGCCTGTTCGACTTCCAGTTCGAAGCGACTCAAGGACATGCAGCGCTTTGCCAATGGCCTCATGTTCTGATTGGCAGCGTTCATGTTGAATTTGTACGGGCCCATGGGCCTCTGATCCATAAGTTCAGGGTTCCTCAAAATGTGGTGCAAGGTGGGGCGAGACCTCGGTAGGGCGAGCGTCAGGTTGTCTGCATTCGCATAGCGTGGGAGGGGTTTGATGGGTCTCTTGATGCCGCGTTTCAAGTCTTCCCATGCGTCGACGACATGTTGGTTTGCTTCCTGCAATGCCGTCTGGAACGTCGAATTCAGGGAAGCGAAGGCAAGGTCGTAGTGGATGCGGGTTTCTGGAGAAGCGCGGACTTTGGCCATCTCCAGCTTTGCAAGCCGGCGGGCTAGCTTAGCCCTCAAAGTGGTGATGTTTTGCAGGTCGAGGTAGCACAGGGCGTCTTGGAGTAGCTGCGCGAGTGCAGCGCACATGAGGAATTTGTAGCGCAGTCTGCCGACCTCGCCACCGTGCTTGATGGCCAAGTATCTTGCGAGGCCAACGCGCAATACTAGCCAGAATGGTAGTCGGCGCCAAGGGACCTCTGCTCCACGCCCCCAGCAGACGTCATCACGCACACGTTTGCGCAGTAGGGGTGTGGCGAAGCGGCGACCGTGCGCTTCGAGCACAGTCATGAGCAGCGACGATATCATCGCAGGGTCGGTCGTGTCGCGGATCTCGACGGTAGAAGAACGGGCTTTGTATGCACGCGCAGCAAAGCTGTTGATGGACTCGACGCTACATTGGGCCAAAAAGCCGGCGAGGCTGTCTTGGAAGTCGTGGTTGGCAAATGTCGAGTGCGGCACGGCGACAGCGCTGCCTGGGAAGTCCCACTCTAAAGCAGCCTGAGTGGCTAGCACATCTTCGGAGCGGGGCGAGGCTTCAAAGGCTTCGAAAACGACTTCGTGGCCATGATTGCTGTGGGTCGAGGTTGTCAGTTTGGTGAGACAGGACAGTTGCGCTCGCAAGAGCAGACTCACCTGTAGATGCGGCGAATGAGGAGGCCAGCGTTCTGCTCTCCAATGTGTAGGATTAGGAAAGCATCGGGCTTGAGCTCGCGCAGCTCTTGGATCAGAGGCTGCTTGTCGATCTTGCTGTTGAAGTTGAGGGTCTTGACGGCGTTGAGTGCGCGGGTGAGATTGTCCCAGTCGAAGTAGTCGTTCACCGTCGTCGACTCCCGAAGGAGGCGGCAGGCGCCAATCAGACGGTCTGTGATGGCGGTCTGGATGTGAGTGAGGTCCTCGTCGCGTATGCTTGGGAGCTGAGCGGGCAGGACGATATGATTGAATTGCGCCTCTAGCAGGTGCGCTGCGGAGCTCATTGCGCCAGATGCAGGCAGTGCGACGGTGAAGAAGACGGTGGCAGTGGGATGGAGAGGAAGCGCAAAGAAGTGGAAGGTGTTGAGGGTAAGTGTGAGCGGGCGCAGGCCAACTATAAGCGGGCGCAGGCCACGTGAGAGCGGGCGGTGAGGCAACCACGCAGCCTCCGCGAAGAAGAAGTTGGTAGTAGGATGGAGAGGAAGCGCGAAGAAGTGGAAAGGTGTTGAGAGTTAAGTGTGAGCGGGCGCCGGCCAAGTGAGAGCGGGCGGCGAGGCAACCACGCAGCCTCCGTGAAGAAGAAGGTGGCAGTAGGATGAAGAGGAAGTGCGACGGTGAAGAAGAAGATAGTAGTAGGATGGAGAGGAAGTGCGAAGAAGTGGAAAAGTGTTGAGATTTAAGTGTGAGCGGGCGTAGTGAGAGCGGGTGGCGAGGCAACCACGCAGCCTCCCGTTTTGGCATCAACCCGCCGGCTAAGGGTCGGTCACGCAGTGCGACGGTGAAGAAGAAGGTGGCAGAAGGATGGAGAGGAGAAGTGGAAAGGTGTTAAGGGTAAGTGTGAGCGGGCGCAGGCCAAGTGAGAGCGGGCAGCGAGGCAACCACACAGCCTCCCAATTTGGCATCAACCCTCTGACTAAAGGTCGGTCACATATTGCGCCGCCGCTGTCTTGTCGGCGCGCTCTGATTCCTCGGGTTGAAGAGGGCATTAGCAGGTGAAGGGTTGGCTTCAGAAGTCGATACCCATTGCCCAGCTCACAGCACGTATAGTGCGATGCTCCGACAGCGCCTGCGCGTCATGTAAACACCCAACTTCCACATCACCCGTTTACCAGGTGATGATGAAGCACATCACTGCAATCAGCTCGGAAGGCGGCAGGATGGGAGTTCGCAACGCGCTCAGGGATCATCCACCAAACCCGGCAGCTTGCCAGCATCACTTACTGGCATATGCCTTGCTCTTTCTGGAAAGATGTTGAAGTCTCTTGTTGCCACAAATGTAGATGGAAGACGATATGCGAGCGAGACGGAAATCTATCTAAGGAGAGCTACAATGAAGTATGCAGTCACTTGCCTGCGCTTACCAAACGCGGAAACAAGAGAGAAAACACCTCTGCGCCAGATGAAGGATGCGCCCGTTGCGGCAGCAGTTCAGGTGCCCAATTAATGACTCTGCCTCACTCGCGACCTGATGATCGAGGAATGCCATCATGGAGCTCAGAGGGGGAGTGCATAAGGTGACGTTTCAAGCCGTCCAGCTTCCGAGTGCCGATGGAGGGAGGGGAAACAGATGTACTGTGAGGGGTGTGAGAGGAGAGAGAGAGAGAGGTGAGCAGCTCGCCAGTCTACTTGAGCGCCTCGGCTGAACGATTGACCGCCACGCCCACTAAGCAGGGGGCTTTTCCGTGGGGCGCGCGTGTCTCTTCACATCACTCACTTTCAGCATCAGCAGCTTCTTCTGTATCTTTTTCAGATGCGCATTGCCTAGTAAGGAGCTGGCGATTCATGGCGTCAGACGAACGAGTCATCGCCGCAGCTCATCTTGCAGTACTTGGATCGTCGCAACTCGATATCGCTCCGCGACCTCGACTTCCCTCTGCATTTCCCGCGCCCAACTCGCTCGCGCTTCGTCTCCCGCATGTTTCAGCTGAGCCAGAACCCTCGCCCTCGTGTCTCCTGCACACGTCGCGCCTTCCAGGCCCTTGGCCAGAAGCTCGGCGCTGCGTTGTTCTACACCGGCGATCATTCTGGCAAGTCGGCAGAGTGTCACCATGTTGTGCAAGACGTGCATCTGACGATTCCGCTGCAGTCTGGGTCCGCTGGTGCTCCATCAGCCAAATCTGCAAGTTGGACATTGCCGACAATCCCAAGGCCTACCTCACTTCTCCAGCTTTGTGCGCACTCTCATCGCCATCCACATCGGACTCATAGTCGTCGTCGTCCGCTTCATCGCTTTGCTCCCCGATTGACTCGTCCTCGGATTCGTCTGTCGCGGTCCGGTCTCCGTCCGAGTCAGCATCTGGAAGCTTTAGCAAACTTCAGACCCCGTCATCGTGTACTCCTGCTCACATACAAGCATTTTCCCACTGCACCTTTCCAAACGGGATGTCTCCCACTTTGACTTTCAAACTGCCAGACAGGACTCCCCCGCTCATGCTTTTCATCGACGTCCGGAATCTTGCCCGTAACTGCGAGAAGTGCGTCTGCGAGCTGTTCAACACAGCCCAGCTATCTGCTTTCTCCAGCTTTTCTGTGACGTTCAAGACGTCGAGGCGACATTGAAGGAGGGCCGCGAGAGGAGTGAGCAAATCGTCATATTGGACCTGGCCTGCCGCTGATTGAGGAGAATAGGGCGTGTCAACCGCCCCAAGGCTCTCGGTGCTGGGGTGAACGACAAGCCGCAGCCACGAAGCGGCGCGCAACTCGGGACTCATGACTGCCATGTTGGTGAATGTGAGCTGTGAAGACGGTTTGAGAAATTTTGATGCCCAAGAAGTGGCTCCAACTGAAGGTAAGACGCTCCCATTTATCCAATCCAACTAGTCACGTCTTCGGCTGCCCTGACATGGACCGAATCCCCACAGCATGACAATTCCTGTGCGCAGCGACACAAACATCCGTGACGGAAGACTGCATGATGCCGACATCATGTTGCCTTCGGTGCCAAGGTGCTGCAAAGGTTCACGAGTGCACGATCCCAAAGGAAGCATCCAGCGTCTGCTTCAAGATCACTTGCTCAGCCCACAATGCTATAGCTACAGGGGCTCTCGCTAATCGAGTGCGTTGCAGCCCTGCCTGCATGTGTCTATCGCGCCATCAGCGATGCGGAATCGCCCTCTGACGAATAGGCATTGCCAGCACATCCCAGCCACGTTATGCGGTACCACCACGACGATCACATTGGATGCGAACACCGCGCACGGACAGCGCCACACGAGGTTCCCAGGAACAATGCGTCGAGCGCCCTATTGAACTTCTCGGGCATTAATATTGACGGCGCCTCTCATGACTTTTAAGACCTTAAGTGCGCCATATGCGTTCGTCGCCGAACCACGACCAAACTGGCCTTACACTTTCACCTCTTTGTCTTCATTGCCACCCTCCATTGCCTCCGAACCGAATGTGGGCCGTCGCTATCTTGCAACTCGATACTGGCCGGGATCTTCGCGGTAGTCGCTGTCTCACTGAGCCTCCTGCAGCATGCAAGTTGGGTTGCGTCGGCTTATTTCCACCCCACGTCTGGGCAGCGGCATGTGGCATGCAAACCACGGCGGCCTTCCTCTACCATCTGCGGCTCGTCGATGGCTCGGGCCGGTCCCTTTTCCAGTTTGAGAACACAGAGCATCGATCACGTTCCGATGGGCCTCCTTGCCGCCGACAAGGCCGCGTCGCCATTCCCACAAGCGAAGTCTGGACATGGCGTTGGAATTCTGCCGTGCGGATCCTGGCATGGCTCATGGTTGTTTGCATCTACTTCAATCACGAACGCCCCTGCAACGGCTTTGCCGATCTGAGTTACACGACTTTCGGTGGCAACTAGCTATGCCTTGGTCTCATCATGGGCGCTACAAACGTCTGCTGTGGTAACTTGGGTTGCTGATGGAATTACCACAATGCCCAGCAGATGATTCAGATTCACCTGACGTACTGGCAAAAGCCGCTGATACCAGAAATCCCGTGAAGGATTCTTGGAAGTCAGGTAGCACGCCAGCTCATCGCCATGTACTCCAGCAGCCGGTTCCCATTCGAGCTCATCCCACATGAAGACCACGAAGGCGAGGATGCAGAATCCCGAGTCGTGTTCGCAGCTTAGCGGCCAGTTGCCTCGCTTCGTGGATTGCATGTCGGATATTCAAAGGGCTGCTGCCGCCGCTAAGCGCCCTCAGCTGCGCCCTCTTGTCGCACAGTCACGCAAACGCGCCTTACCCTTCCCTACTCACCGTTCCACACGCGGACGCTTGTCCGTTCTCCGCGCGCGCTGCTTTGGCGCCCCCATTTTGCCATACGCACTCGGCCCCGCGCGGGGCACTGCCTCTGTGCCACCCTTGCGTTATCAGCATGCGGCGTGCCCGCAGATCCCCGTCTACCTCCATCCTTGCACCTCACATCTCAGTTGGAGCACTTCCACCTGCCGCTTGTCGTCGTCGCCCGTCATTCGTCTGGTCGCTTGTCTGTACGACGCGGTCGAAATGCCTCCGCGTGAACCTGGACCAGGCACTTGCGGGTAAGTTCCGCTTCGCCCTCTGCCGCCGCATCCGCTGTCTACGAGCGTCGCACGAAAAAAACGCCCAGGATACTGCAGCCAGCCGTCTTTTGACCCTATCCGAACTTCACGTCATTGCTCCTGCACCTTTGAATGACAGCTGGATCCCCGTTCAGGTAAGCCACGAATCGACTGATTGGCTATTTTCCAATGTCTCCCTTGCATGTCGCCATACGACTTGGAGACGATATAGAAGCGATCTGGACCTAACAGAAATAGGTCAGCTGCTACACTCCAGAATACAATCGTGCGGAACACGAGAATGGGGTAATCAGCGTGTCTTATTCCCGTCTCGTTTTTCACTGTGAATTTGCTCGTTGACTAAAAGCGAGAGCAGGGACAGTGGTGGCACAGAAGGAAGAAGCAGCCTCATCAGTGTCCCAGCCATCAATGTCAGGCATTCATGCATGGAGACAGCAGCATCACAAACGCGTGAGTTCTTCTTTTGCCATTACTTTCATCCTCAACTTACTGCAACACCGACATTCACAGCACTGTTATGTTTCAGGAACCGCCCCAAAATGGTCTCACTTTCCCTCTTACCCATGGCAGTAGACCACACCACCCGTTCTACTCCATCCCCCCATTCAATTCGGCCTGGCCCTGTCGTACGCATCCTCGTATTCAAGTGCTGCATCCATGTATCCTGGATCAACCGTGTTCATTGCAGCCCGCCGCACCTGCCACGTGGTTCCTGCCTCCATCTCGGTCATCATTCTCAGCGCGACCTTGGACATGATCGTGTGAATGCGTCGGTTCGTCTTCACATTACCCGTCTTGCCATCTCAGACGCCCCTGCGGGAGGAGAGTAAACATAAATGATGCAGTCCCCCGGCTTCCTGCGACGCAAGCGCCGCGGCCTCGTCTCACTCACAGCCCGGTCACTTACGGCAGCAGCGGCTCCGACATGGGGCAAGAGAAATGGAGGTACCTGGCCTCATGCGCCGAGATCACGTCCGCGTGGGTCGTTTCGCATACGCCCGCCCGCACGCACCTCCTTGCTCGCGCCCCCCGTCGCTGCCGCCGCCGCCGCCGCCTTCCCCGACTCGTACCCACATCTCCCACTGCGTCATCATCGTTCTTCCTCCTTCTCCTTCCCCCCTCTCCCCTCCTCTCCACATGAACCCCGCTTTCCATCAACGGCCTTATGCTGGGTTGTATTGTGGGAATTATTGGGGATGGGTGTGTGTGTGATCGGTTCGAGAAGTGCGGTGCGCTACTGGATTCTGATAGTCGGAAAATAGAGGTGAATTGTTGATTAGATTACGTGGCAAAAATAAGAATGAAACTCCAGCTACTTCTTCGAGGATGCACGGGGCCGAGATCTCCGGTCGAGGGTGTGATTGACCAAGGTGCTTTGCAGCCTTGGGCGTTGTCCAGACACAAGAAACAACCCCGATCTCGACCAGTACCAATGAACCAGAGGCAACTCCTTTGCGCATCTCTTCATGGTACCTTCGATGCAACAAGACTTACTAAATGACTTTTTGAGTATCATCTACCTAAGCCCATGGCCACCTGGATCACTACCAGCATGTTGTCGGCCATGCATGTCGCCGAAAAGTCGGCCGCAGCGAGCTCAAAGCCTCCTTCACAAACGCCTCACTTTGATCCTTCTGCTATGATACTCTACTCCTATTCAGACACGAACATTTTCTACTTTATCTGGCCCGCGGTTTCGCCCGCTCCATTATCGTATCGCCCGCCGTATGGCGCTGTACAGCCGAAGGCGCGCCACGATGCCCATGTAGGCGGCCAAGTGGCGGACTTTGTGCGCTTGTTGGTAGTGTTGTACGCGCGAGCTGGATGCATTGTGCTCTGGGCGCCGGAGATGCGGGGGTGGAGACGCAATGCGCAGTATGCTGTCAATGCGGTGAGGTGGAAGAACGTGATGTTGGTGGAATGGCATAAAACTGGAGGATAAACTTCTTTATTTGGATTTTGGCTTCTTCGATGGAAAGCTTAGTTGTGGCTCGAAGACTTTACTAGCACACCTTGCGTTCAAGCATGAGGTATGATTTCAAAGCTGTATCAAATCAGAGCTTATGTGATGCGGCGAAGCTCAACTGAACATCAGACGCTACTTAGTACATTGACAAACTTTCAATTTATCGTGATCCTCAACTGCCAGTGCTCATGGGTTCATGTGGATGAAGCTAACCATATAAGTAGAGAGATTCGTCGCAAGCAAGACAGGATAAAGCAGAAAGAAATCTATTTGATCCATAGAGGAACCGTGGTATCTCTGACCGCCAAGCACACTTTAGCTCTTTCCTGGTAACCGTCTAAAATTCTCAAAGGAGCTCAGCGGTTATCAAAGTCTGGCCTAAGCAGTTTCTCGCACAAGTTCTTCAGACGAGAATCCTGCGACCCTTCTCCAAGTCCTCCTGCTCCTTGAGGAGCTGCGCACGCCTACTCTTGACCGAGGGCTCCTCGCCAGCAACCTCCTCGAGCTGTTCGGGTGACATCTGACTGACAAACGCGGGCGAGAACAGCTTCAGCGGAGTTTTGGGGCCGCTGATGAGACGGTACATGGCTCCCTGCATGACAAGGTTGTCAACGACACGCTTGCGAGCGACTTTGTAGTACGACTTGAGAATGTCGTGGAGGTCTTGGACAGTATGCTCCTTGTTGCTCATGGAATGGGTCTGGACAAGATCGTCCACGCGCACGACAGCGTTGCCATAGTCATCTTTCGTGGACTTGGCCGCGGCCATCTCGCGCATGCGCTTCTGCCGACTGAAGACCGTCAGCAAAAGTTATGAATTCGCGGCATCGCCGAAACACTAGCTGAACTTACCATTTCTCCAGGTTGTCGTTGAAGTAGTGGTTCAGGGTGACTGGCGTACCCTTGCGTTCCACGTCCAGGATGAACTGTACCTGTTGAAATGCCTTGTTGTAACGACCAAGCAGACGGTCTGCCAGCCTCACACTCAGACGGTGGTATGTGTCGTCATCCGGACAGACATGGCGGAGTAGGTTGTTGATGAAAGCATCAGTCAGGCAAGCAACGTCGGAAATGTATCCCATGGCCAGGCAGTCCCACTTCTGTGTCTGAGCCTTCATCGTCGTAGCAAGAAGCGACGGATCAAAGTTGCCCAGCTCGAAACCACGACTCTTCATGAACGTGTCCATGAGCCATCTCAAAATGTCAGACTGCTTCGGAATGGCTAGCTCAGTGTTCTCGTGAAGTAGATCAGATAGGCCGTTGTCGTGTCCGTCGGATTCAACCCTCCTGGAGCAACCGCCGTCGACCTTGACTTCTTCGCCATCTACTTTGTCGGTATCCGAAGAGTGGGGGTTTTCCTGAGAATCATCATTGTCATCTTCCTCGCCACCAGCGTCAAACTGGAAAGTATGACCGAAGCGGTCAAAATCTCCCGAGAGGGTTTCGTTGCGTGCCACAACTATCGTAGCAATCCTAAGTTTCTCGCAAGCGAAGTAGTCATCAACATACTTCGCCTCGAGAGCCTGAGTTGCGAGGTCCTGGAAGCGCGTCGCGATGTCTATGAGATAGCTGGACTGGTCTGCGGGTGTCTCACGCGCCGGGCCTATCTGTTCAAGTGCCTTCTTGACCGCCTTCAGCTTTCCGTTGAGCTCAAGCTTGACCTGCAAATGGAAAGAAAAGTTAGCAGAGCTGCGACATATTCCCCCCTTAGATAGCACTGGCCTTGGGGAACTCGCGGCGGATATGAGCAGCGAGAATGGCCTGCAGACGCTCTCTCAGCGCCCCAACGCCGAGACGATCCATAGGGAGGCTACTCCAAGGTGCAACAGTCTTGAAGAAGGTTGTTTCCTCGGTGTAGCGATCGAAAGCAGGGTTCAGGATATCTTGCTGTCCTGGGTTCTTGACAATGCACCATCCGAGCTTCAGCTGGTGAGAGCGGCCCTCGACCATGTCGGCCACCGTCCTTTCAGCACCCTTGTCGACTAGGTCAGGCTTGGTCAAGACGCCCAAAGTCCTCTGGCCATCTGGATCGACCTCTTCGGCCATCTCGAGGATGAGCTGGGTGGCAACGTCGACGTTTGCAGGGACGACAGTGAGCATGACGGAGCGGGGATTCTTCATATAGGCAAGCACCATGTCCTTGACGAACTCTTTGTCTTCCTTGGTGGTGACATCCTTGGTGACGCGCTGGAAGATGCCGGGCACATCAATGACAGTGAGGTGCTCCTGGTCCGGGCCGGCGACCTCGATGCTCAAGACATCCGAGGAGAACGTCTTTGTCCTATCGATTCCCATGACATCTTGAACCTCGCGCATGATGGCAGCGAATGCCGGCTGGTCGATAACCGGGAGATTGGTCTTCTTCCAGGCGCGTACAGCATTGATGTGGTCCTCGCTCGCATCCTTGCCTGGAAGAACTGACACCGAGACAGACGGCGTCGGCGAGCGACGGAAGGAAATCTGCGTAGCGAAACGCGTGCAGAGGCCGCTATCGCGGGGGAATGGAAGCCTTGTGAGGCCCTCAAGGACGGAAGACTTGCCGGAGGACTGGTCGCCAACGACAACTATCTGTGGGAGGGCGATGTGGTGACCGACATTGCACGCGAACCTGGATGAATTGTTCACGTGGTCAGGCGTGTTTGATGAGTATGGAAATGAGGTTGACGTACAGTCTGTCAATCTTGGACAGCATGGAGGGGTCCGCCAGGGCGGACGTGGTACGCGCCATTGCGAAAGTGGAGTTGAGGAGGAAGGTATGGCCCACGAAGAGTGGGAGGAGAAGAAGAAGAAGGGAAATGGTGGTGGAGAACGGAGGACCCTAGAAAAATTATTTCGAGTTGTGCGGAATCTGCGCGGGTGGTGGTCACAACTGACGGAACGGGAAGGCTCTGCAGAGCTGGCAATCAGTGAGAGTCCTTGCGGGTACCGCCTTGCACCGACGAAAAGTCTACTTAGGCGTCTTTATACGTGCATCCCTCAGCTCGTTGCCTTGGGATTGTGGCTTTGCAGCGGCGTTTGCTTGCAGGCCATGTCTTGGCCGCTCTGTGCCGCATCATGCAGTCTGCCTTGCCGCATCGTCTTCTGCACGCATTAACCATCACGATAGAAGCCTAAAGAATAGTGGAGACAGTAATCTGATAAGCGCAATGAGCCCATGCGTGGCTCTCAACTGCGTGTCGGCTTTGCTCATTCCTGATATCTCTCTGTAAACTCGTTCTGTTCATGTTTGTTTTGCAGTGAGCCCAAAGCTGGCTTGCCTAATGCGACATGACCACTAGCAGACAATGAGACCGAGCCGCGCGCCTAAGCTTGTTTGCTCAGCCTCCAAACAAGGCTGCATTTTCCTCAGCAGATTGGAGGAACCTGCTGTACCTTGCATTCCACATGCTCGGAGATGTTTCCGGGTGTATCTGGATCAGGTAGTGTTCAGAGAATGCAAGGCCGAAGATTGGCAGCCTTCCAGAGTCCAAGCCTTCATACTCCCGGCTGTCGGCCTGTCTGTAGCCGTGATAGGACCACGTTCCTGGTCACCCGCGCCGCACGCGTACCAACCAACGCCGCAGCAGCCTGCACCGCCACAGCAGATAGCCGCCCACGATGCCATCCCGCCATGCCCTACGAATGACCATCAAGGGACCCCACGTACCTCGAAACCTGGACTCAGCACCCCCCGCCCCCAACTTCGACCACCTCCCCCAAGTCCTCGACCAGCCAGCCACCGCGCAGCACCGCTTCCCGCCCATCCACCCTCTTCTCGAACCGAAAAAAAAATAGGGGAAAAAGAAAAAGGAAAAGCACAAGGCAAAGCGCCCCAACCACGACAGTCCACGACACACTACACGACACACGCCCGTCCCCACGCTCGCCCGTCCGCCTTCCCAACGCCGTTAGCGCTTCTCTCCCCATCCCCCTCCCCCTTCCACCCGTCCGCCGTCTTCCGTCCCCCCTTTTAGCGCCGGACAGGCGCGGAAACGCGCGCAAACCAAACGCACGAGCCACCACCACCACCCCGGAAAAGAAGAAGAAAATCCCTTATCAACCCAACGTCCCGCCGCCCGAAAAAGGTAATGCTTTGCACCAAGCTTCCGGTTGATAAGACACGTAGGTATGTACCTATGCGGACGGGGGCTTGCGGCTTCTGTGTGGATCGAACACGGTACCTCCGAGATACTTGCCCCCCGTGCGTAGGTAGGTTGTGATGTGATGCAGGCGGGCTGTTTGTGGTGGCTGAAGTGGGCTTCAGGATGGTTGGGTGAGTGTTGGTGATGGGAGTTTCGGCGATTGTGCGGGTGTGGGGGGATGCGGACCTGGCGCTCTGCCAAGTGAGCCAGAGCTGCTGATTGGGCAAACGGTGGGGGAGGGGCGTGGTGAAGGGATGGGATTGTCTTTTTGGTGACTGGTGGTGGGAGGGGGTGGAGTTGTCTGTTTGTTTGGCATGGCTATGGTGTTTGAAGACGGGGTTCTCGTGTCCTGGCGTTGTGGCCGCCGCTGCATTTTCTCGGACAGTGTGTGCTTGCGGTGAGTGCGTGGCAAGACGCCTTGAGGCCGCGGTGGACTGTTGCAGCTTCAATCTTTCTATAATGTATGAGCCTAAAGTATAGATTCTCTGAGGCGAACGTGCCCAGTTAATCTAGTCGTGGCATTGAACTACTCAAATACGGTGCAATGTTCTGCAAGACCGATGTGGGAAGACCTTATCATGTCGCACCTTATTGTGAAGCGGTCGGAGGTGTGAAAGACAAAGCATGCCACTCGTTTGCCATCAATACCGTCACTCTAAATATCCTCCCGATATCTCAGTTGCATATCGGCGGAGTCATAGGCCCTTGAATGATCGAGTTCCATTTCTAGGTTGAGACTATTGAACAAAAATTTCACAAACCGATGACCACTCGAATCAACAGCAGTGTACAATTCATCAAACAATGGCCTCACTGGTCACATCGGCGCAGAGCGGGGATGCATCAACGCCTCCTCCGTCAATCAGGACCAAGATCGCAAAAATATAAAGCATCAGGGTAGAACTGCGCAAGGATTGCATACAACGTAGAACGCAGAGTACATCTTCTTCGTCGCCTTACCTTTCAATTCCTGCCCGCGAATATCCCCATGATAATCAAGAAGGGGGAGGCAAAGCATCACTGCCACGTTTCAAGGCCTTCTCCTTACGACTGGTTGCGTCTATCCCATATGGATGGGCGCAACTTTCTTCCTAGCAAACACCTACCAAAACAGCTTGAGCATGAGCATTTATCATCTTAGGGACAGCTGCTAAAGCAGAGCATTTTTTGATTGTCTTCATATACGCAATCTCCAAACGACTCTTACACAACATCACCAAAGATGCCTCAGGATCCTGGTTCTAAGGTCGCAAAGGTGTATGACTGGCCGCATGGCCCAATGGCAAGGCGCTTGACTACGAATCAAGAGATTCCAGGTTCGACCCCTGGTGTGGTCATTTCTTTTTGTCCTGTTGCGGCATCGTGAATAGGTTGTGCCGTGGGTGGTGGTGGAGAAGAAGAATAATTTTTTTTTCGAGTCAATGGTGGCTTTCGGCGGGTCGTCGGCCTTTTTAATCGGCCTTTCTGATCGGGGGCTGGATGGTGGCTGGACCCGGAGATGACTCGGCAGGGTTTGCGGATCGACGAAGAGAAGGGAAGGAGGTAGGAGGGAAGGAGAGATGGAAGGGCGGACGGAAGGACGGAAGGAGGGAGGGAGGGAGGGAGGGAGAGAAGGGAGCGGAGCCAACGGTTTATTGATTTTCGGGCAGCGAAAACAAAATCAAAAGACTGGCGGGAAGCCGCAGAGGAAATAGCAAGGCGGCTTAATAGGGGGAGTGAGAAGCGCCGACGAGAGCGGGGCCTACCTACCGGTCTCTTTTTATGTCGGCTAACGGTCCGAAGATAGCGCAAGAGGAGTGGAAACGCTGTGATGTGCCGCGTGGGTGCCTTATGTAGCATGGAGGATCGCGATCTTCGGGTACTTACCACAAGTGCCAAGCGCGGGAACGAGACGGGTGATTGAGGTGGGAGGATCTGGAGCAGTCTCTGAATCAGAGTCGAAAGACCCGAGACCAGAAGGCCAGCCACAGGAGTCCTCCCGGTTCCGATTACCGGCAGTTGCGCGTTTGCGCCAGAACCGGGTACATGGACCCTGTAAAAGCGATAACCGATGGTGCCCAACTGCGAGGCCAGACAAGCGCGGCAGCCGCGCTGAAGCTGTCAGCAGAAGAAAAAGGAGGATCGCCACGGTTTGAGAGCCCGTGTCGTGTCGTCATTGACATGCTGGGCAGCGTCCGCAGAGGCGTTCTCACCTGATCAATGGCTCGAACATGCGCGTTTGACGGGCCCGGCGGATCCCAGGATTCATAAGATGATTATCTGGATGGGGTGATATCCCATTGGCGACGATCCGCTGCATAACGTTCCGGCGATTGCAGCTTCCGTCCGCGCCTTCTCCGCATCCTCTCAGATCTTGTCGAAATGCGTAAATCCGGTGTCCTGGCCTCTCGCGACGGCGGCGCAGATCCCGATGGCACGCCGTGCCCAGCCGCTCCACTACAACCCTCAAGATGAACCCACGACCATCGGATTGTGTGGAGATGATCCCAAGAAAGGTCGATGAAGAAGGAGAACCCCATTATATCCTCGAGTCCGCACCCAACCACCTGTTCTGAATCGCGTCCGTTTACCGCCCCATCAGCACATCCACCGCAATCGCGTATGCCTCGTCCCTGGCCTTCTCCTGCACGCTCCCAGGCGCCGCACGCTTGTCCCATGCGTGATTGCACCGCTCAAACCTCTTCTTGACCACCCTCGCCTCCCTGGTCTCCTCGATCTTCGCCGCCAGCGCCTCGGCCTCCGGAGCCAGCCCGTCGTATGCACCGGTCAGCACCGCGACAGTCGTGCCCGCAAAGTTGCCCGGCTCCGCACGGGCGGGGCTGATGCGCGGGTCACTCGGATGCACGCCGGGCGGGATATAACACTCGTCGAAGAAGCTCGCGATCCTGGCCGGAATGGGCTGGCCGGTGGGATCCGGCGCCTTCTTCGCGGCGGGCTCGATGGTCAGGTCGGCGGGCGGGTAGAAGGCGAGGCAGGCGCTGAAGGTGGCCGGAGGGAAGCTCGCGGGCAGGGCGCCGGCGCAGACGAGGGCGAGGTTGGCGCCCGCGCTGAAGCCGGAGAGGGAGAGGCGGGCGGCATCGTAGAGGGCCGGGTTGGCGAGCACGTACTTGACGGCGTCCTCGGCATCGTGAACGGCGGCGGGGAAGGGGTGCTCGGGCGCGAGTCGGTATTGGATGTCGAGCACCGTGTACGGCGTCTTCGCGGCGATCAGCGTGCAGAAGAAGTCGTCGGTGCCGTGCTGCGGCAGGACGAAGCCGGAGCCGTGGAAGTTGACGAGAACGGCCGTCGGCGTGGACGGGCTGCTGGCGTGGGCGGAGGAGCGGTACACGTGCGCCTTGATGGTGCGTCGCGCGTCGCGCGAGGGGATGTGCAGCACGCTGGCGCTGGGCGAGATGGCGGGGGTGCCTTGTCGCAGCCTCAGGAGAAAGCGGAGGAGCGTGACGGTCGCTTTTAGCCGCAAGTAGGTGAGGAAGCGCCACATGTTGGGTGTCATCTAGCCACCACGCGTCAATGTGCAGAGGCGGGGTGGTGATGGTGTGTGCGTGTGGTGACGGTGTAACGTGAGGACGAGCAATAATGGTCGGGTTGGCTGCTCCGTTCGGCTGCTCACCTGGCAAGCATGGAACGGCGCTGCCGGACCCACCCGGAGTTCGTCGGGGTTGTGCCGCTGTGCGGCAACCGAAGGTATCGCCAGAGGTATAAACGGTTTAGCCCGGTCATGAGTGACCGTCTCTTCACTGCAGCGAGCTTAGCTTTCCACCCAATGACTAATGCACCACATCGATTCGTGACACCATCCCATGCAATTTCAGCCATGCCAAGCGAACGTTCCTCAGCCAAGCTTGCCGACATTGGAGGGTAGTGGGCATATCTCACCCGAGCATGTCGAGCACATGGCCTGGAAGAGAATCGAGAACGCATGACAAATGGTCAGCACCTGTGAGAATACACAGGAAATGAAGACTGGGGTGACCCGAATCGCGACTTTGCTTTGGCCGCCGACAAATGAGCTGACTGAACCATACCCTCAGGGATCAAGCATGCCAGCAACAGCAGAATCAGACAAAGCTGACGACTGACGAGGCTGCTGGGACCAGATCAGACTGGCAATCAGAAGTGTAGATGTGATAGAGGGTCGCAACCGAGCCAGTCAAGGTTCTTGCCGGCTCCGCGTCGCTTTGGGTCAGGTTTGCATGCTTCCAGGCTCCACACACCACCACGACTCCTGTCTTACGGCATTGAATCCGCTTTATTAACCTACCGCGCAGGGAAGGTGTGCAACACCGCCGGCTAGCTCCCGCCACAGCACCCTGCATCACCAATAAATGCTGCCTGGCCCGGTCGATCGTGATGTTTTGCCCTTTGTGTGTTACATTGAGGCTCGTCATTTTGATGAGTTGGATCAGACCCGAGGTATGAATGGCGGACAAATTCCATCCAAGGGTGGCCTTTTGGCGTCTCTGTTTCGCTACAAGTGTGCCACAATGCAGTCAGATGAGCTGAGAAAATGGCTCTTGGCCACAGCCTCCGATGCCTAGTGAGGCGGCATCTGGTAACAATCGTCGATGTCAATGCCTCGCTGTATCAGTCACGGCTCCCGGAAAGGCTCCGGCGAAAGCGTTGCCACGCGTATGGTAGACCTTGGCCTTGCAATCTGGTCGCTAAGCCATTCAATGTGCTGACTTGTGCGTAATCTGGGCTGTGGCCGGCGCCAGGGTCAGGGCATCGCACTGCTGCATGGCGACCATTTTGGTAGAAGTGGCTTGGGAGTACTGGCCTCATGCACCCAGGCTTCTGGATCTGTGGCGGCTTGGGCAGAAATTACAGTTACTTCATTTCTCTCGCGCCGGCTGGGACACCAGAACACGACCTGAGCAAAATCCTGCTATCCTCAATCCGATTAATAGGCGTCCCCGGGGCCTCCGCCTCGTATTTTTCCAGCCATCATGTCTGAGGAAGACTCTGCATGGTAGGAGAGCAAGGGTCGTGCACGTCTGCACCCTCTCCAGACTCGTGAAGCAATAGAGTTAGGGCTCTGATCCGTTTTCGTGGGGTAGCCCGGCCATCCGTACCCCATCAATCAGTCGGAAGCTATGTGAGTGTCCCAATTCAACAGTATCACCGACGAGTCCACGCGGACCGTCTCTCCCAGCTGGCCGGCCCAACGTCCCCAATCTGCGGGGCGAAAAGGTCGACGGCGTTGCGCCAGGAGCGTCGCTAGCATATGTAAGACACTGAATTTGGTTAGGGGCTCGCACGACGGATGCAGGCCTCCTGGCATCAGACATCAACTTAGATTAGCGGGGAACTGGGCCCGGCTGCATGCACCATGTCTTCCTGGTAGTTACAGCAAAGATGCTGTGTAGTCTGAACGTTAAGTACGAGCAGGATCGAAATGGACCGTATGCGAAGGATCGAGGAGCCAAAGTTGTCGTTTTGCCAAAAGCGGAGCGAATGTGCCTGCTTGTTCCGGTCTTTCTTCTTTTTATCTTCTGTGCAGCCAGGCTTTGGAGAATACATATACATATATGTATATATTAACAAGACTGGTGAAATCGAAGACTAGACGGTGATAGTGGTGAGTAATGTGCAATCATGCAGTCAATTGGCGAATGGACGGTAGGAGTGCATGCAAGGAGCAGAAGAGGAAGAGTAGCATACGGAAGAACAGTGCGGAGAAGTCAATCCAATGGCCGGACAAGGAGCTTGTCGTGCAGGGGCAGGCCAGGAGAGGCTCCGGCCGTGCAATGCACAGCACCAATGGGATGCTGCGCGAGGCAGTTTGCTACTCTGCTGTGCGGCACTAGGGCTTGCAGTAGATATAACGCGCAGAGTGCCAGAGCGGAACCAATAAAGGCGACCCACATGGAGCTTGGGTTCGAGGCTGCTTTGATGCTTCATTAAAAGGTCAGGGCGCTGGACAGAGTCGGGAAATGGACTCGAGTCAGGAAAATGACCCCTTGACCTCACCGACATGCCGCGGCCATGAATCTAGGACGTCTTGGCCGGTGGCAAGCAGAAGGTCGTCCCAGGCAGTGGATGAACGGATAAGGAAAGCCGGGCGATGGGCAGTGCAGGAAGACGTGGAAGTGCACTGCCGCAGCTATCATGGCGAGTAATTGAAGCATGTCTCTGCAGCGTAGCCGTATCCGGAGAGCCCCCCGGCGCTTAAAGGGTGGTTAAAGTTTGGGGGAGGTCGGATGGCAGCTAGAGCACGCTAGGGCGACTGCTTGCCATGGCGGCGAGGCCTTTCCTCACAGACAGCGCGGCTTCCAGTCGCTTTCTACCGCGCTTCCCAGCCGACAAGTAGTGTGTTTGAGAGGTGATTAAACTCGGCGGAGTATGGTAAACGACCCGGTCTGGACAACTGGCTGACGCGGTGGTCTCAGGCGTGTAGAGCTCGGACAGAGGCCGGCAAATGGGATACGGCTCCTGGAGGGGAGAATGGAGGGCAATGGGCTGAAGCTGAAACCCAGGTCGAGTCGAATGCCGAAGTGAGGGCCCGACGATCCGGCTTGCACAGCATTGAGCAGGTGTTCAGCGCGGGAGCAGTGGCGACGGGGGCGGTGTGGCGGAGCGGAAGCCATGGACGCTGGACAGCGGACAGCAGCGAGACCTGCCTCATCCGGCGCCGACGGGGGCGGAGGAGGGCGCGGGAGCTGGTGGCGTGGGCTGGGTGGG